>NC_090237.1:2877500-3025000 GCF_024489055.1 Chanodichthys erythropterus
TAAAATTATATTTATTACATATCTTAGATTTTATTAAGGGATGCACAATATATCGGCCTCAATATCGGTATTGGCTGATATATGTTCATTTTTAATGTTATCGTTATCAGCACGATAAGAAAATTTGGCCGATATATTAAAGTCGATAAATAATGGATTACTTCCTTCAGATGCGTACTGTTCGTCTTAATGGTTTTAAAAAGCTTGAAATATGATTGAAATCACTTCAAAAAGGAAAATAAAGTTAAGTGCAACATTTACAGTGCAAGTCTGTCATATAGACTACATGATATTATAGTGAGAACATTATAATTGTGTGTTTGGGACGTGGATTTTAATGGTGGGACTTGTGTTTTTGTCATAAAAAATTGGATTTACATTTATCATCCAATATATCAGTTATCTGCTTTCAAATATAAAGAATTATCGGTTATCGGTATCGGCCAAAATTTTCATATTGCATCTTTAATTTTATTATATTTCACATCACTGGCAATTTGCTTGAAATTATGATTCCTTTGCAGTAAGGATGCACTGATATGAACATTTTGGCCAATACCGATAATCGATAATTTAACTTTATATTTGAAAGCCGATAACTGATATATTGGCCAATAAATCTAAATCCAAATTTTTGAGAGCCTGATTACAAAAACAAAAGTCCCACCATTAAAAGAAATAATCCATTATTTATCTGCCTTAATATATCGGCCAAATTTTCTTTTTGGGCCGATAACGATAACATTAAAAATGAACATATATCAGCCGATACCGATATGGTGGCCGATATATCATGCATCCCTACTTTGCAGTGTGTGTGTGTAAATATAATGATCAAAAGACTGACAAATATTGAGAATTTGTTTATTCTGCTCACATTATTTATTCATATAACTTGGACATTTTTCAATTGAACTGTTCACTCAAATACTGTTCATATATAGTAAAAAATGTGACAATAACGCAAAATAATACTACAAAATGTTTTTTGGACCGCACTATTAATGCATCACTAGTTACAAAAAAACACTTGTGTTTACTAATAACATTCTATATGTGTTTGTTTCTCTGTCTCTCAGTGTGTATGTATAAGGAGCCGTCGCTGCATGAAATTGACGAGAAGCAGCGGTCCAGGAAAAACTCAGGAACTCCCACTATGGGCACCAGGAAAGAGTTGAACCAGGACTCTACTGATCATGAAGGCTCATAGCCACACACACACACACACTGACCTGTAAATGTACACACACACACACACACTCACACACACACACACACACACGGTGACCCCTGGAGCTGAATGCTTTCTTACACCCCAACAAACAACAGCAACTTCAGCATTGACAAACATCAAATGAAACAAAAATTAATGAAGTAACGTGAGAAAAACAAACAAACAAAAAAAAAACAAAGCTGAATTCTTGCCTGTGAGAATATTTTAGGAGTATCTGAAAATCAGGACATGATTTTACATTTTATGCAAAGTCTGGCAAGAGTCTGTTCGCGTCACGTGCTCGTGGGAGACGCGGGAGGGTGTTTCTTTCGGGAGTCTGAGCTTTAAGCCATGTTCGATGATCACATGTTGATTTATGAATGCCAAAAGCACTTTCACTCACTGCTATATGTCGCTCACCTCATCAATATGGAATGTTCGCATCGATTGTGTCCTCCAATAATTGCTCTGTTTTTTATTCTGAGTGGGAGGGGCTTGTGAATTCTGCTCTCTGACTGGCTAAAGTGGGAAGGGTTCAGGAATTGCTCTGCTGATAGGCGCTGACAGTCATGTGACTTTACAGATCTGCTTCATCTCATTCCACTGTATGAAATGTGTTAAAGGGTCATATTCTACACTTCTGTAGCATTTTACTTCATATCCCCACTTATAATCATACTCAACCTTCAAAAATGTCTCATTTTCTGACCTTTCAAATGAAACAGACTTGCTACTGTACCTTTAAGACTTCTATATGTAAATGAACTGTTATGATTGGTAAACATCAACATACCGGTGTAGTTCATAATGTCGTTTATTAGAGTGAGTCACTGGATGCTGGATAGATGTGGGCGGTGATATGTTAATGAGCCTATGGTTATGATGTCATAATGATTACGACTTCTGAACGACCCAGGAAATGGCGTAGTGAATGTTACGGATATCTACAGACCACATCAAAAAAGCGAGGAGAATTTTTTTCCGTGATGTCATGTGGTGTCTCGAATGTACTTAAAATCAAGCAGGGGGAGAGTGATGTATGGAAGCTTGTTTCCACCACTAAGTCAAAAAATTAAAAAGGTCATTGCGACTTTTTATCTCACAATTCTGGCTTTTTTTCAGAATTGTGTGATATAGTGAGAATTGTGCGTTATAACGTCAGAATTGTAAATAGTCGCAATTCTGACTTTCTCACAATTCTGACTTTATAACACGAAATATAAAACAACTGTGAGATATAAAGTCAGAATTGCATGATATAAAGTCAGAATTGTGAAAAATGGTCAGAATTGCAAGTTATAAAGTCAGAATTACGAGTTATAAAGTCAGAATTGTGAAATATGGCCAGAATTGCAAGTTATAAAGTCAGAATTACGAGTTATAAAGTCAGAATTGTGAAATATGGTCAGAATTGCAAGTTATAAAGTCAGAATTGTGAAATATAAAGTCAGAATTTGACTTTCTCGCAATTGCGTTTTTATTACGCAATTCTGACTTTCTCACAATTCTGACTTTATAACGCGAGATATAAACACAATTGTGAGATATAAAGTCAGAATTGCGTGTTAAGTCAGAATTGTGAGTTATAAAGTCAGAATTGCGAGATATAAAGTCAGAATTGAGAGTTATAAAGTCAGAATTGTGAGATATAAACTCGCAATTACCTTTTTAATTTTTTATGTCATGGCGGAAACGAGCTTCCATAGTGATGTCATAATGGCGATGATGTCACAAAGGATGCAAGGGAATTTTGCGTTCAGTAAACGGAAGCGTCTGCTCTCATTTCACCATGGGCCTCCTGTTTTAAACCCTTCTCTCCAAGAGATCGGGGTATTTTAATCCTGCCAAAAGCACAGACTGCCCTCTGAGTATCTGAACTGGACTAAACCACTTTAAACCGGCACACAGTTATATGCGTGTGTGTTAGCAGAGGATATACTGCCCTAGCTTTCCCTCACTCAGTGTTTTTTTAATCACTCCTCCTTAACTGTGTTCGGAATGGAAGACTAGCACACTGCTTACTGCGCAGTATATACTGAATACTGCCTCATATATTTTACAAATAGTGTGTGAAACAGTGCACTTGCAATGGTAAACGTTTCAAGCTGTAGTGTACTACATTTTTGTCACTATGTTGCATGTGTAATTCAGCAGGTGGCGAGTTACCGTCTCTGAAATAAATACGGTTTTGCATGTTTAATCCAATTTTGTGTAAGACGTCCAATGAAAAAATGAGTCAAGAAAAGTGCAGTTCACTGTAAATGAAAGGTTGAATGCATTGCATTGCGACTAATTTGAATTAACGACTAAATTGAGTAGAGCTGAAATTGAGTTTTGCGACATTAATACTGTTATTTTCTTGTTTATTACTGTGAAGCTGCTTGGAAACAATCTGTGCTGTATATAAATAAATGTGCCGCTTAGCTTTAGGAGAATGTCTCATGCCATGCGTACAGAACATTTGCATACTGTATACAGTATACATACTATATACTGCAGAGATTAGTGTGCTGGTATGCCATTCTGAACACAGCCACAAGGAAACTGTCGCTCAGCATGTTTCTGATTGGTCACTTGAGTCCAGGTTCCTTCCCCTTTAAATGCGATCTGCCTGTTGATTGGTCAGATCCATCGATGTAAGGCCAGCTGTCGTTGAACACTGGGTTTATGAGACGTCTTCCATTAGTGGAGCTGCACCAGCATCTACAAGGGGGGTCAAAGGTCAGGGTCCCGTTAGCGGTATGAGAGACTAAAGATGTCATTGCCATGCTGAAATGATCTTCTGCTGACCTGAGAAGTTACTTTGTGTTTGCTGATGTTTGCACCTTGAATTCTGAACACGTTCATGTTCATTATGTAAAGAGATCTGAATAAAGCATTAAACCTGCCACAGGAGGAAAATATCATTTAAAAATAAAAAAGATTAAACTCTGCTCTGATTTCAGGTGTTCTTTCTGCCGTCTGCACAAATGCACCATCAGTACTTCAGCTCTGTTCCCAAACCTCCTGACCCGCCTTGCTTAATGTTCACAATGTTCAAGAAGTCATGCTTTGGTAAATCTTCATTTTGACATAAAAAAGTCATATTGATGACATAAAAAGTAATAACTATGAGACTAAAAAGTCGTAATTATGAAATGATGTGTCATCATTGACTTTTTATGTCAAAGGTAGAATTTTGATGAAAAGATTTAGATTAAAACGTTTCTGCAATAAACATTCTGTCATAATTTTGACTTTTTAATGTCAGAATTATGACAAGTCAAAACTGACTAATCGAAATAATGACAAAAAAAATGAAATTATGACATAAAAAGACAAAATTATGAGATAAATTTAAATTATGATACTCAGAATTTCAATTAAAAGTCAAAATTATGACAAACTAAGTCATAATTATGGCATATGAATGTGACATGACAAATTTAAATTATGAAAAAAGTCAAAATTATGATAAAAAGGTAGAAATTATGACACAAGTCATGAATATGAGATAAAAAGTTGAAATTATGACACTCAGAATTTCAGTTAAAAGTCAAAATTATGGCACTAATTATGATATATGACATAAATATGCCATAATAATGACTTTTTATGTAATAATTTTGACTTTTTAATGCCATAATTATGAGTTGTCATCATTTGGATTTTTTTAAGTAAGAGTTTTGATTACAAGATTTAGATTAAAAAGTAGAAATTATGACATTCTAAGTCATAATTTTGAAATTAAGAGATAAAAAGGTTGGAATTATGACTGTCATAAATATGAGATAAAAAGTTGAAAGTATGACACTTAGAATTTCATTTAAAAGTTAAAATTTTGACATATTAAGTTATTATGACAAATTGAAATTATGACATAAAACATCAAAATTATGAGATAAGGTAGAAATTATGGCATAATTTCTGTCATAGAGACATGCTGAGACAAAAAGAGGTATCCACCATCTTTTAAAGGACAGATTTATAATAAATTAAAACTTTCTCTTTAAATGCAGATGTCACACTGTCTATTATATCATAAGTCTAAGTAATAATTATGAGTTTAAAGAGTTAAAATTATGACTTTCTATGTCATAATTATGTCTTAATTTTGATTTTTTAAGTTTTTAAGTTTTAATTATGAAATAACTGTCATAATTTTTACTTTTTATGTAAAGTCTAAATTATGACACAAGAAGTCAAAATGATATCAAAAAGTCGGGATGATGACAAAAAGTCAAATTATGAGAAAAAGGTAGAAATTATGAAATACTAAGTCATAATTGTGACTTTTTATGTCATAATTATGACATAAGTCAAAATTATTAGATGAAATGGTTGAAATATAATTATAATATAATTTAAACTTTTTGTGTCAATTATGATTTTGTCTGTTTTATTGAAGTTGTCATTCTAACTCTGCTCTCATAGAATTAGAATGATTATTAAAACCTTATGGTTATATAGTTATTGTTATCATATTTGATGTGAACGGGCCTTGAGTCTCCATTTAAAGCAGAAAACGATCTTTTATGTTTGGACAATCTGTTCACACAAATACACAAGTGACCAGGCGATGCTTTAGAGACATGATGCTTTTGAAAGATATTTTTAGTTTTCGTGAATAAATAAAGCAGCCGGGTGAGTTGTGTTCATGTTAGTGTCTGAAAACAGTCGCTTCTTCTTAGACCTCAACTGTTTTCCACAAAATAGAAGAGATTTCAATACAAAGAGAGATATTTTCTTTTACAGAAACCACTTTTTAAGGACTACAACGAGCTTCTTCCTGGGTTAGTGACATCATTTATCCTCAAATGTACATAAACCCCGCCCCGAGAACACTCAACAAAGGGGGCGGGGCCATGTTGTGCTGCTTTAGAGAAGAGGAAGAGTTGTTGTAGTCGAGTGTTGTTGTCATGCCGTCATTTTACGCCGGACTGCTTCACAAACGAGGGTCAATTCAACACAAAAAATGAACATGACGACACATGCTAGTGGATGAGTTGAATCAACTCCACAGCAACTACATCAATTTATCCACTAACCATTCAGAAACGTCTAAAAGTTGTAACTTCTTCCTGAGTCTCTCCATCAGTGTCGACTCCGGTTTGAACAATGTAACTTTCGTCATTTTGGCTGCGTGAGATTCTCCAGCTTTGTTGTTGTTGAGCTGTTAAAGCTCCGCCCTCTTCTGGAGCAGCAGCTCATTTGCATTTAAAGGGACACACACAAAAACGGCGTGTTTTTGCTCAAATTTGACAAGCTTTGATCTGTGGGGGATTTTGAGCTGAAACTTCACATTCTGGAGACACCAGAGACTTACATTTTGTGGAAGGGGGCATAACAGGTCTTCTTTAATTAAATCGGAGGTCAAGTACTATAAAATAGGTACTTTTAGTTAAATTAAATCTCCAGTGTTTAGGCTAGAGATGAGACTGAAGTTTATAGGTTATTTGAGTTGTACTGAAATGATGCTGTAACAGTGTGACTAATCAGTTTTCAATTCTGAAGGATAAATGATTATAAAACAGTCAGGGGCAGATTCACAGAGAGGGTTTAAATGAAGCCTTTCTTCTCCTCAACACCAGAGGGTTTAAGGGCTGATGTGTTCGACTCGACGGCGCTTGAAATGCAAAATAAATCCTCTCACACAGAGCTAAAATTAGCCTATTCTGAAAGCTCGGAGCTCATGACAGATGTTTGCATGAAACACTTTCTGCACTTTAAGCACAACGTCTCTAGAGGATTCCTGAAGAGAAAGACACACGTCTGCCTCACCTGAGTTTATTTGAAGCAAATGTTTGCACGTGCTAGAGATGCTAATTCAGTTTTTCTGCTATAAACCCTCTGTTATGCATTATAACTTGTGACGGATATTTGGTAACGCATTGTCCTTGTTTCATATGCTTGCTATAGTAATAACAGTACATTATAACCTACATAATTACCCGCATCTAGCTTTATATGATTTACATTTATGCTATTAAACGCCGCCCCCTGCTGGAGATCTGCTGAAGGCGCAATGAGTGATGCCGCAGTGAAGCATGCGCGCGCGCGCGGGCGGAACGCGTTCACATGTGCCGTTGCAAATTCTGTAAATATTGTAAACAAAACTCAAAGCGCATCATCAGTCTGCGGATGAAGAGCAAGGTCACCCTCTCGCTCATGGTTTATAACTCGCCAGGGTTTTGCACGTTAAAAGGATTAACAGCGAGGTAAAAGTGCCTGTAAATGTGCCAGCGCAGCAGATATTGTGCTGACGCAGCGCGCGTATATCACCGCGGACAGCAGGGGGCGCGTGAGGCTCAGCCGGATTCATGTGCAATACTGACATCAGACAGTAGATGGCGGCATTACACAAGCAAAGAGGGAAAAAACAACAGCAGAAAGTGAACTAAACCAGGAACAGACTGAAGAATAGAATAGAATAGAATAGAATGCAAATTTTGAATGTTTGCCAAATGCATAAATGTAAATGTTATTGCAATTCGATGCACATAGAACTTGCAAAGCAGAAAAACCCAAATGATTTACAAATGTTTAATGTGTCTGATCATCAGCTCAGGAACTGCTGTGGCGTCTATTTAAAATTAAAAAGCACAGTGAAGAAAGCAACAGTCTGAATATTCTCCAGCACATAAACACTCATAAATAGTATTAATTAAAGTTCCCAGCAGCCACGGGGAAAGGCATGAGTCAGGGAGGCGGTGGATAAATATCGATAAAGTAAACAGTACTGGGTTTGATTTACAAATGTGATGCAGATCCATAACTGTAAATCACACGCACAAACATTATAACTGGTGTATCACGGGACGCTCTCATTCACACACTGACCAACTCTTCTAAATCACACACCTGAGCGCTGTATATCTGAGCAAACCCACTGTCCTAATGTCTCCAACTCAAAGATTCACACACACATGATGAACAACAAACCACAGTCTGAGAGGAATGAACTGCATATTCACACGGAACACTGGAGCGAATAGAATAGAGCAGAATAGAATAGAACAGAACAGAGAGAAATAGAATAGAACAGAGCAGAATGGAAAAGAGCAGAGTAGAATAGAACAGAATAGAATAGAGCAGAAAAGAATAAAAATAATAGAATAGAGAATAGAACAGAGCAGAATGGAATGGAATAGAATAGAAAAGTGCAGAATAGAACAGAGCAGAATAGAATAGAACAGAATAGAGAATAGAACAGAGCAGAATGGAATAAAAATAATAGAATAGAGAATAGAACAGAGTAAAATGGAAAAGAACAGAGCAGAATAAAATAGAATAGAGCAGAATGGAAAAGAACAGAGCAGAATAGAATAGAATAGAACAGAATAGAGAATAGAACAGAGCAGAATAGAATAACAATAATAGAATAGAGAATAGAACAGAGTAAAATGGAAAAGAACAGAGCAGAATAAAATAGAATAGAGCAGAATAGAATAGAACAGAACAGAGCAGAATGGAATGGAATAGAATAGAAAAGCACAGAATAGAATAGAACAGAGTAGAATAGAATAGAGAATAGAACAGAATAGAATAGAGCAGAATAGAACAGAGCAGAAAAAATAATAGAATAGAGAATAGAACAGAATAGAATAGAGCAGAGCAGAATAGAACAGAGCAGAAAAAATAATAGAATAGAGAATAGATAAGAGTAGAATAGAATAGAGAATAGAACAGAGCAGACTGGAAAAGAATAGAACAGAACAGAATAGAATAAAGCAGAATAGAATAGAACAGAACAGAGCAGAATGGAATGGAATAGAATAGAAAAGCACAGAATAGAATAGAACAGAGTAGAATAGAATAGAGAATAGAACAGAATAGAATAGAGCAGAGCAGAATAGAACAGAGCAGAAAAAATAATAGAATAGAGAATATATAAGAGTATAATAGAATAGAGAATAGAACAGAATAGAATAGAGCAGAGCAGAATAGAACAGAGCAGAAAAATAATAGAATAGAGAATAGATAAGAGTAGAATAGAATAGAGAATAGAACAAAGCAGAATGGAAAAGAATAGAACAGAATAGAATAAAGCAGAATAGAATAGAACAGAGCAGAATAGAATATAACAGAGCAGAATAGAATAGAACAGACCAGAATATAATAGAACAGACCAGAATATAATGGAGAATAGAACAGAATAGAATAAAGCAGAATAGAATAGAACAGAGCAGAATAGAATAGAACAAATCAGAATAGAATATAACAGAGCAGAATAGAATAGAACAGACCAGAATATAATAGAACAGACCAGAATATAATAGAGAATAGAACAGAGCAGAATGGAATAGAGCAGAATAGAATATAATAGAATAGAATAAAGAATAGAATAGAACAGAATAGAATAAAGAACAGAACAGAGCAAAATAGAATAGAACAGAGCAGAATAGAATAGAACAGAGCAGAATATGACAGAATAGAATAGAACAGAAAAGAGCAGAATAGAATAGAAAAGAATATAATAGAATAGACACCCTCTTACTGTCTCAATGGAACCTTTAGTAAAATCAGATGCAAATGCAGATATTGAGTAGATTTATTAATAAACACGACTTTTTTGACAGATTATTACAGAATTATAAAGATCCTCAAGCAGCAAAAATAGTAGGCTAATACTACTACTAATAAATAAATAAAAACTATACACGAAAATATTCATAATACAGATCCTCAAACAGCAAAAAAGTAATAATAATAATTATAATAAACAAAAATAATACATGAAATATTTATTATACAGATCCTCAAAAGCAATAAACAATTATTAATAATAATAATAATAATAATAAAAACGATACACAAAATATAAATTATACATCCTCAAGCATCAAAAAAGTAATAATAATAAATAAAAAATAAATAAAAACTGTACAATCGAACATTTTAAATATTTAACATTTTAGTAATACTTCATTTTATTATTAAACTATTTAAAACATACATTTAAATATTTATAAAAGCTATCTGAACAGCACAAATATATGAGCTGACATCTGATCTTCTGAGGTGCTGCCCTTCAGTTTTGTGCAACATCAACACGCGCACTGACGCGCGTGCGCACGGCTTGGAGCGCTTCAGTGGTTTTTGGGACAGTTCTAGTTGTGTCGCGTCGCGTCGCGTTGCGCGGTGAGTGTTTGACGCGAGTATGTTGTGCAAACGCGGGGATTTCCGTGAGAGGAGGAGCCTGAACTGATGCGAGCTGATCTAGTGTTTGTTTCCGTTCACATGGAGAAACACGGAAACGTTCATCGCACACTGAAGCGTCACGAAACCCCCGTTTAATAACGACAGAAACAGCAGCGGAGCGACGGGAACGCGTCTTCGCGGAGCGCGCGAGCTGGTTTGTGTCTTTATTCTCTCATTTGTGCTGCTTTCACCTGTGCTTGTCCACCATCTCAACACTTCCTCTCTTCAGAAGTGTGTGAAAGTAGCATGGTGCTGCAGTAATGCCATGCTATTCTCGGAGGAACTTCAGAGTCTCGTGTAAATGTTGCTGTATATGAGTGTGATGATTATTCACTGAGATGATGAGCCACGACTGCACGTGCATGATGATAAATATACATTATTATTGAATACTCACGGAGCAACACAATTTGTGCGCAGAACATTTCTGACAGAAAGCTGTTTGATTAAAAGTCATTTGAACCACCAATTGTGTGTGTGTGTGTATATATATATATATATATATATATATATATATATATATATATATATATATATATATATATATATATATATATATATATATATATATATATATATATATATATATATATATATATATATATATATGTATAGGTATATATATATATATATATATATATATATATATATATATATATATATATATGTATATGTACCCTATGTGTGTGTGCATATGTATATATATATTATACAGTAAAAAATGACACAATATTATTATTATTTTCATTGTATTATAAATATGTATACTGTAAAATATGACAATATATATCAGTAATATATATATATATATATATATATATATATATATATATATATATATATATATATATATAAATATATTTATTATTTACATATATAAAAGTATTATAATATATATATACAGTAAAAATGTTACAATTCAAATATACATATACAATATCATATATATAGTAAAATATGATATATCATATATATAAGTATTATAAATGTTATATATATGTATAAATATATTTATAATTTACACACACGTATGTATGTGTGTATGTATGTGTATATATATTATACAGTAAAAAATTATACTATATAAATAAAAATATGTAAATATATTTATTATTTACATAGTATTATAAATATATATTAAAAAATTACAGTAAAAATATATGACTAAAAATACGACTATATATAAGTAATATATATATATATATATATATATATATATATATATATTATTTATAGAAGTATTATAAATTATATATAGAGTAAACTATAAAATATGACAGTATATATCTATTATGTATATAAATGTATACAGTAAAAATATGACATATATATATATATATATATATATATATATTATTTACATCTATAGAAGTATTATACATTTTATATATATATATATATATATATATATATATATATATATATATATATATATATATATATATATATATATATATATTAGTGTGAACAGGTGCAAAGAGTGATATTTACTCCTGTATAGACACCAAATATGTTTGATATACAAAGAGATTTATAGATACATTTTAAAATAAATAGTTACTTAAAATAAGCACTTGAGAAAAGAGCTCAACACTTGTGAGATTTCATAACATCATAACATACTGTCCTTTTGTTCAGCAGTTAATGAAAATCTAATAACCTTCAACAAACCTAAACAAGTCTCAAAATATGTGTAATCATTTGAAAAACTGACATGTTGCAAAATTACCTTCCTGTCATCGGAAAATATGTGTCAAGGAAATTGGTTAATTTGTGAGAAAATAAGTATCAGTGTGAGTTCATGTCATCTGGGTTAGAGTTTCCTCTCAAGACTTAATCGTGTTTAACTTCCTCTTTTCCGTGAAGAGAGCGCGAGCGTTCATCACACCTGAGCGACCGCTCGTAATCCCAGCGCCACACTCAGGTGAGATGGATGGGAAAACTGCGCTCGAGCGCATCGCTTTGATTGGATGAGAGTGCCGTCGGTTTGCCTTAACGATTTACAGTGACACGCAGAGGGGCCGTTAAATCATGCCCCCGTCCCGGCTGACACAGAGAGAGAGAGAGAGAGAGAGAGAGAGGAGGTGTAGTGGGTTAGAGACCGGCAGACAGACAGAGAAAGGATCAGAGGAGACGGATGTTTATGTGTCTGTTCTGCTCTAAGTTTGTGGTTCTCTTGCAGCAGTAACTCGGACTGACGAAGAACCGGACCTGCACCGCACCATGTGAGTACAGCCTATGGACCTAATGTTTAGAACAGACTAGTAAAAGTAAAAATTAAATGCCATGGTAATTTGTACCTCATTTGCAGACTTTACTAATTTACCAATCTGTTTAAGTGTAATCTAATCACACCTTTATTCACCGTTTTAAAGGCGCGCCTACAGATTTATTTGTGTTTGAGATGTTTTGGGCGTGTTGTTCTCGTTACAGTGATGTGACTAATGGGGCATTTACTGTATGTTGATAGATTTGTTTTCTGTCGCCTCGTCTCCGATCTGTCTCTGGACTACTACGGCATCAATCACTCCCATATAATCTGGTTTTCACCAAAAAAAGCGCGCTGGGATCATGTAAGTAGAACGGTTTAACATCCCACACTTGAGCTAATGATAAATGAATGCTTGTAAATGTAATTTAAAATATACAGAGTTTGGAAAATGTGATTTTTTTGATAGTAAAATCCATATTTATGATCTTGTGGTGTGACTGTGGATCAATTCATGTTTATGTATCACTTTCCATTCATTTCTCCAATAGGGATTTAAAAAATGTCGAGTTATAAGCCATGAATCAAGCTACGAGGAGAATCATAACATTACAAACTTAGACTTGAAGCAAAAAAAGTAGTTGAAAATCGGACAAAAAGACGGCTTTAGTGAGGGAAAGAACTACAATCCCATGAAGCATTGCGAATGGCATAAACGATGGAGAAATAAAAAATTACGCATTTAAAAATGTTGATTTTTTATATATATATATATATATATATATATATATATATATATATATATATATATATATTACGTAATTTACAGTGCTTCATGGGAGTGGGCGGATCTAACAAGATCTTTTGTTGCATTTTGCTTGTTTCAATTCTGATTGGTGGAATTTCTGTACAGCATTATGGGTAATGTAGTTTTACAGTCACACAGAGTGAAAAATACATCGCGGAGCAAAGAGGACACTGACAACACGTCGACAGACAAGACAGAGCAGGTTACTTATGATATTAAACAAAGTCCTGACTTTCAAACTGTGTAATTTTTTAAAGAAATTCGAACAATAAAAAGCGTTTTGTGGCTCTTTAATGTGTCGTGACAGATCGCTGTAGTGCCTCAGCTCAAGCGGCTCGTGAACCGATCATCTCTTCCTACTTGTTAATTTATAGCATCAAATAAACATGAAAGAACATGAGAATGAATGTTGTTTCAAACGCGGAAAGACGTAAATACACACCATTTTTCAAGTTCAAGTCCACCGAGGTTAATCTTCTAACTCCTGACTGCTTTGTCAGACAAAATGGCGGATTCGGCGTTATGATTGGTTAGATTGCCTGTCAATCAAACTCCCAGCGATGGGTCAATTCCACTGTTTAAAGGTGCAGTGTGTAAATTTTAGCGGCATCTAGTGGTGAGGTTGCGAATTGCAACCAATGGCTCAGTCCAATTCTCACCCCTCCCTTTTGAAGCACATAGAAAAGCTACAGTGGCCGACACAGGACAAAGACGTCGTCGTCTGAGGCAGCAGAGAGTAGCCAGTCAAGCAACCATAAATAAATTAAGAAATTATATTTACTTAATTATTAAGTAAAACGCTATTTTATTGCAAGTATTATCATCAAGTTGAGCATCAAGATGCCTCCAGAAACACCAATAATGAACGCGTTCTGTAGAGCAGTTTGTCCATTTAGGGCTACTGTAGAAACTTCCATGTAAGGGGACCCGCGGTGTATGTAGATAGAAATGGCTCATTCTGAGGTAATAAAAACATAACGGCTCATTATGTAAGGCTTTTATACACCACTGAAAACATAGTTATGTATATGATATTGCATTTCTGTCAATAGATCCTCCTAAATATATTACACAGCTTCAGTGAGGGAAAGAACTACAATTCCATGAAGCATTACGAACAGCATAATTGAATTTAAAATGATTTAGAAATGTTAATTATATATTGCAAAATATGCATATATATATATATAGAAATATTTAAGTATTTTGAGAGGCCGACTCGATTGTCATTCGCAGTGCTTCATGGGAGTGGGCGGAGCTAAAGAGATCTTTTGGCGCATTTAGCTTCTTTAGACCCTCTGATTGGTGGAATTTCTGTACAGCATCATGGGTAATGTAGTTTTTCACCACAAATTCTGCTTTTAAACACGATTATTTTTAAAATAAGCTGAAATAATGTGGACTGAAGGCTTCAACTGAATCAAATACCATGGATTAACAACCTCGTAGCTCACAGTAGGGCTGTTTTTAAAGTTATAAATCAATTTCTCTATGGAGAAAATGAGTGGAGTTTTCACTTCTGAAACCTGACTGTTGCACTCTATTAATAAATAGTTTAGTTTTTTTCAGTTGACATTTATTTTATTTGAAGTAACACACTTTTTAATGATTTTAATTGTAATGAACTATAATTATCCTGTTATGTGTGCGAGTCTGATTTTGCTGTTGGTGAGCAAATATGCAATTATGGTAAAACCTGGAGACTTACCTCAATGAAAACAGCTTCATAAAGGGACAAATAATATCTAATGTGTCATTAGTAGGTGGGGTTCGAGCAACTGAGCTTTATATAAAAGCAATAGAAGTGAATGGGAAATTCCCACCATGATACAAAAACAGACGTGTGTGTGTGTGTGTGTGTGTGTGTGTGTTCTCAGTGCAGTTTTGTGACTAATTGGCCTCTTACTCCACAGCGATAGATTATTTGACTGTGTCTTGTGCCCATCGCGTCCCTCTCGTCCCCCGTCCAGCTCCGTGCCTCTGTCTGTCTGGACGAGCGCGGTATCGATCACACGTAATCCGATTTCCCCACAAAACAAATAATGAAGCATTTCTGGAGCTTACCCTTTTAAGTAATTTAGCGATTTGTTCAAACTTCTGCGAATCGATGAAGTGGGTTTTGAAGGATGAGTCTAATGAATTCCCATGATGCTCTAATTTCGCCCTAATGCATCTCAGCGAAATTAAAACGCACATTTGTGACGCTCAGATAAGCAGGATGGAGATTTTATCTGAACTGGAGCGTTCGGAGATGATGCCGTTATTTTGGACTCATCACACTAACTGCTCTAATTAGGTTTTCGATCATTTTATTTAGTCTCAGCTGAGACTACGAGGCTTCGGGTCCGTCTGCTGGTGTGTGTGTGTGTGTGTGTGTGTGTGTTGCATCATAATACCTTCATCCAATCAAAAGAACTTCCTGAATCGTATTGAGTTCATTTATTCAACATTTGTACTTTTATAGATGGAATTTTATGGTATTGACAACAGCTGCACATTTACATTTATATAGAGGTCACAGGAGCATTTAAAGGGAAACTCATTATTTACTCGCTCTCATCTCATTTCCAAACCTACATGACTTTATTTTCTTCTGAAGAACACAAAAGAAGAATTTTCTGAAGAACGTGCAACATTGAACCCCATTGACTTATTGCATGGACAAAGAATGAGCACATTTTTTAAAATTTTGTCTTCTGTTTTTGGGTGAACTGTCCCGTTATTTCAAAGAGGAAGGAAAATATTGAATTACTGAAATGAGTTACTGTATTTGTTGCAATAAACACACTATATTAGATATAAAGTAGCTAAACATTTAATATCTGACTGGTTTCCAACAGAAATGTTAAAAGACTGACAGTAATATCCATTGATGCAAACTACGCAACCCTTTTCACCTTTTTAAAAAAAATTATATATGATATAATTTATGTGAATCATGTAATTCTTTAATGAAAAAAGTTTGGGTTTCCAATAACGTCCATATGGGAACACAACGTGCAGATTTGTAACATTTTTTTTTTTTTTCACTAGATTTGTAACGTAAATCATTATAAACTTACATACATCAATATGTTTTTAAATATGCAAACTGTTGTTTATCAAGATAAAAAATAAAATTTTAAAAGGATAGTTCCCCCAAAAATGAAAATGATCTCATAATGTACTGAAAAGATGAGTGCTTCTACTACTCAAATTTGTAAGTCGCTTTGGAGAAAAGCATCTGCTAAATGACTAAATGTAAATGTAAAATGTAAATGTATTCACACTCAAGTCATCCTAGGTGTCTTCTTTCAGACGAACACAAATAGAGATATATATTTAAAAAATATCCTGGCTCTTCCAAGCTTTATAATGGGAGTTAATGGGGGGTGAGACTTTGAAGCCCAAAAAATGTGTCCATTCATCATAAAAATAATCCATACGACTCCAGGGTGTTAATAAAGACCTTCTGAAGTGAAGCGGTATTTGTAAGAAGAATATCCATATTTAAAACTTTATTAACTATAATAACTAGCTTCCAGCAGATGGCCTTACGCATCGATTTGCGGTGGAAGAGTAACCTCTGACCCCACACATGACATATTGATGAACGCGGAAGTGCAGAGGATGAGGATACAGTGAGTCTCAAACTCCATTGTTTCCTCCTTCTTGTGTAAATCTCAATTGTTTAAAAGACCTCCGAAGAACAGGCGAATCTCAACATAACAGCGACTGTTACGTAACAGTTGGGATCATTAATATGTATGACCCCAATATTTGCATATGCCAGCCCATGTTCAAGCCATTAGACGAGGGCAGCCAGTATTAACGTCTGGATCTGTGCACAGCTGAATCATCAGACTAGGTAAGCAAGAAAGAACAACAGCGAAAAATGGCAGATGGAGCAATAATAACTGACATGATCCATGATAACATGATATTTTTAGTGATATTTGTAAATTGTTTTTCTAAATGTTTCGTTAGCATGTTGCTAATGTACTGTTAAATGTGGTTAAAGTTACCATCGTTTCTTACTGTATTTGCAGAGACAAGAGCTGTCGCTATTTTCATTTTTAAACACGTGCAGTCTGTATAATTCATAAACACAACTTCATTCTTTATAAATCTCTCCAACAGTGTAGCATTAGCCGTTAGCCACGGAGCACAGCCTCAAACTCATTCAGAATCAAATGTAAACATCCAAATAAATACTATACTCACATGATCCGACGCATGCATGCAGTATGCATGATGAACATCTTGTAAAGATCCATTTGAGGGTTATATTAGCTGTGTGAACTTTGTAAATACACTGTATTATAGTCGAGAGCTCCTGGGGCAGGGAGCGCGAGATTTAAAGGGGCCACAGCCTGAATTGGTGCATAGTTAATGATGCCCCAAAATAGGCAGTTAAAAAAATGAATTAAAAAATCTATTGGGTATTTTGAGCTGAAACTTCACAGACACATTCAGGAGACAACTTAGACTTATATTTCATCTTGTGAAAGAACGTTCTAGGGCACCTTTAAACCCTAAACTTTGAGGGTTTGCATGTTTTATGTCCACATGTTCTTGTTCAAGAAATTACAGTGGATGTAGCACTTCCATCATTAAGAAGTGGCCACATATTAAAGATTAAATTGACAATTGAATTAAATTGATCATGCTGTAAAGTGTAACAACAACAATAACCAGGCTGTTGGCGCCCTCTGCAGGCATTAGTTATAATACATAATGTACATACTGTAAGTTTATTGGATTATGTATTTTAACACCGTTGTTCAATAAAACTGCTTTTGATACTTTATTTGAACCAGTTATAATTGCCTCATTGTTATTATATATGTATTTTAGGTCATTTTAAAGGCAGTTGTTCACTTAGGTCAATTTTTATTACCACAAAAAAATGATCTGATTAATCATCAAAATAATCACCTGATTACTCCATTACCAAAATAATTGTTAGTCACAGCCCTAGATTAGTTAAAACATTTCAAAATGCACCTGCGTTGTTTTGAATTTTTTGGCTTTCAGTCATTTAGTTCGTCATTGAAGATTTCTTAAAAATAGAGTTAAAATATTGTCTCAATATTGTGTATCGTCTCGTGAGCTAAGTGTATTGTCGCACCCCTAATCATTACTAAATGGTTTATTTGGCATATTTGGTCCCCCTGATGTTCAAGACATGGTTACGGCCTTGGCATAAATGCATGATATGAGGCCATTAATAAATCATTAGGTTAAAGGCTTTTTTAACCCATTGATTATGAATCACTGTGTGTGAAACCATTATAATTTTTTATCGTTGGGAGTGTGAATTATTCCTTACAGGGCTCACAGTTTGGCTTTGATTCAGAGATGTTGGTAGGTGTGTGTGTGTTTGTGTGTGTGTGTGTGTTGTGCCAGTGATGTATGTTGCTGGGTGACAGTGAAGAGACGGTTGCTGTCCAACACCATCCATCTCTCTCTCTCTCTCTCTCTCTCTCTCTCTCTCTCTCTCTCTCTCTCAGTCTGTCTCTCCTGGCACAGGATCGTTCATTCATTCAAGGGCGCAGGGTTTGGTTTTTACAATTTAAATTCAATCAAGCTGCTGCTCCATATGTTCATGTACGGCGTTACAGTGTCACTTACAGTTGATCATTCCTTCCTGTTTAGAAACTGCATTTTAGCCAGTAATTATTCGCCCACAAGCTTTTGTACACCAGATAAAAGCATCTAAATGATAAACTGCAGTTCCTGTACAGCTTTTGTTTATTTTAAATGCATGTATTTTTATTATGCATTATGTTTTGTTCTTTTGATCTTTTCAACGAATCAGTTGATCCAATTCACAAAACTGACTCCGAATGATTCATTCTAGGACTGTGACTTATGATTATTTTGGTAATCGAGTTTGACGATTATTTGAGTAAACGAAATTTTTTTTTGTGGTAATAATAAAAAATAGACATAAGAAAAGACTTAAAGGATTAGTTCACTCCAGAATTAAAATTTACTGATAATTTACTCACCCCCATGTCATCCAAGAAAAAAAGACATGAACATCTTCAGTTTAAAAGAAATGAAGGTTTTTGTGGAAAACATTCCAGGATTTTTCTCCATATAGTGGACTTCACTGGGGTTCAACGGGTTGAAGGTCCAAATGTCAGTTTCAGTGCAGCTTCAAAGAGCTCTACATGATTCCAGACGAGGAATAAGAGTCTTATCTAGAGAAACCATCGGCCAAAAAACAAAAAAGATATACTTTTTAACCACAAATGCTCATCTTGCACTGCTCTGCGATGCCTCACGCATTACGTAATCATGTTGGAAAGGTCATGCATGACGGCAACTGAAGAAAGAAAGACATGAACATCTTGGATGACATGGGGGTGAGTGAATTATCAGGAAATTTGAATTCTGAAGTGAACTAATCCTTTAAGACTTAAAATGACTTAAAATAACAATGAGGCAATAATATTTGATTTAAATAAAGTATCAAAAGAAAGTAATCATATGGTTTTATAGAACAACACTGTTAAAATACATAATGTACATCAGTTAGTTGTTAATATTATGTATATGTATTATAACAAATGACGCCAGTGGCATTTGTTATAATTTGTTGTTACACTTTACAGCAGATCAAATCCTTGTTTAATATCGGCCAAACGATATTTAATTCAAATGTTTACTTAATCTTTAATATTTGGCCTCTATGATAGAAATGCTACAGCCTCTGTAATTTCTTGGACAAAAACATGTGGACATCAAAACTCAGACTGAGGATTTAAACTTTTATTTTGAAATCGCGATGAACAGTTTGCATATTTATAAACAATCTTGACATATTCTCCTGTGTTGGTGTGGGTTTATAAATGATTTACCTTACAAACCTGATGAAATGGCACACGTTGCTTTCCCAGATTAATGTTATAATCAACCCAAACTCACAGAATATGCAGAAATGGAGTATGAGTTGATGTTTAATACATTGTGCAGCCTTAGAAAACGGTCAAATAATGCGGTTCATGGATTCTCGTCCGTGGAATATGCCGGTATTTTGCCGGTTACTCGACACGGGTAAATTGCAATCGGGTCATTGACGAATAAGGTTTTTAAAAGTGTAAAACAAACATAATGGAGATGTTTCTGGAATTTTATTAAGTGTTACCAATGAGATTATGTGGTTTTTATAATCAATAACACTGCTTTTGTCATTTTTTTACAAGATGGACAAAATTTGGCACCAAAAAAAACACGTTTGTTTAAACCAAATGACGATATTTTCAAACAATGCTAACAGGCTGATATCTGTCTAGCAAAAGGACAATTAAACATTTTATATTTAGTACAAGTTTTTAAAATATTACAACATTTTCATGTTTTATAGCGGTTGTACCGAATGACCTGATGTTTCAGGACATGCGTATGAACGAAAGTGAAAACATGAATTTTTCAAATAGTTAAGAGAGAGTTATTTACTTTGCTTCATGACCATGTGGTCCTTGATGTCACATCCTGTCACATGATACTGAACGCATGACTTGATCCAAAATGGTCCCTTTATATTGGTTACTCTGAATGACATCAATGAAATTCATTTTTCCAGACATTCTTTCTCATAACAAAGCAACGACTTCTACACATAATTTTAACACCATTTTGCACTATGTTGATATATGATGTTATACAATCATGCCAGAATAAAAAATATATACATTTATTACATTTTAAGATATTTTAATCACAAATGAAATGGCTGTATTGGCCTTTGGACGGTTAAACCGAATGACCTTTTGACACTTCAAAATCTTTAAAATACCTTTATATGTTGCAAAATATAATTAAATCCTTTTGGATTCAATAAAAGAGATCTAGTTGTACTACCTTACATACTTTGCATGTCATATCTTTGTTTTTTATTATTATTAAGACCTTTCAACAAAAAATAACCCGTCACTTGAATTTAATCATGTCAGTCCTAATTCATTCACATTCATTCTGTTCTGTTCAAATCCTTGACTCGATGATTTGCTGATTACTGCAAGAGTACGACTTTAAATTTGATCTGTTTTCTGAAACAATGCAATAGCTATAACTAGTTATATCAGAAGGAATGATTGATTTGTCTTACAGTAATGTTGTGTGTCTTACAGTAAACGCCTGAATCTGCACTCATGTGCATCTTCCTTTTCTTTCTTATTCCATTAATTTCCCTCCTCCTCTAGCGCTCTTAAAACTGTCGTGTAGTAAAAACACCTTCAGCAGTGTTTTATGGACTCTGATAATAAACTGAGGGAATATCTGATGAAATGTAGGCAGTCGATCGTACACAGACTCATTCTCTCTCTCTCTCTGTCCAGGATGCCGTTGGTGGTCACACTTCTCTGTCTCTGCATTTTAAAGATGGGCGACTTTTCTGCATCTGTCACTCAGGCCTCCGTCCAATCAGGTGAGAGTTGTGTCTGATTAAAGGGCTGTGATTGGTCAATCTGTGGCCGGTGAAGGATGAATCCTCTATTGCTCCGTTGCCCGGAGACTATATCCATCCTCCTAATCTATCAGCAACCAATCAGATCGTACATTTACATAATTGATCCCATCAACAGCCACACATTAGATCTTCCCACCAATCAGCAGGGGCGCGAGCTTAAATCACAGAGTCTACGTCTACAGAAGTAGTGCTGAATGATGCAAAAATAAACACGAGTGAATGAATCAGGTGTAAGTGTTTATAATGTTGATGGAAATGAGAGTGTTTTCCAGTGTGTTTCCAGCCTTGATTATTTGTGCCGTTTTTTTATTATATTATATTATTTATTTTTTATTATATTTAAAGAACAGTGTGGTCGGCCATTTTATTTGCAGTACTTTTACATTAGTTAATTTCATTGCCGTTTGCTCGGCACCAAAGTTATTAAAAACCATTTTGCTAGAAACAAAATGACTGAAATAAATTAAATATGAAAAACATTTAACTTTTATATATATATATATATATATATATATATATATATATATATATATATATATATATATATATATATATATATTAGAAATATATATATTAGAAATATACATTTAAAATTGACAATAATACAACAAAATTTAAAAAAAAATTTAATTAAAATTCGTCAAAACAGAAAATATAAAAATATCAAAAACTATAATAGTAGTTTAGTAATTTTACTAGAATTTTTGTTTATTTTTCATACAATATTTATACTTTTTATTTCAGCTTTTTCTATTTACTAAAATTGATTTTTATATGGATTTTATAATATAATTAGGATTTTAGGTTTTTTTTAGGATTTATTTTTAGATTTTCTGTTTTGACAAATTTTAGTTAAAATTTTAGAAATTTTGTTGTGTTATTGTACATTTTATATATATATTAAAAAAATGATAAAATATATATAATATTAAATATAGATTTTTATGTAACTAAAAATTAATAATAAAATTCATGGATTTTTTCATTATATATAATACATTTAAATATTTATTTTATAATATATTTGAATTATAATATATATGAATTTTATATATATATATATATATATATATAATTCATTTATTTTTATTTATAAAAATCAATATTTAACAAATATATATATATATATATATATATATATATATATATATATATATATATATATATATGTATATATGTATATAATTTATTTAATTTATATATAATAAATTTAAATACATAAATTATATATATATATATAATATTAAATATTGATTTTTAAATAAATAAATAAATAAATAACATGTAATTCATTGATTTTTTTTTTTTCATTTATATAAATCTCTCTCTCATATATATATATATATATATATATATATATATATATGAATATATATATATATATATATATAAAATAAATGTTTAATGTAATTCTTGTATTAATTGGCAAGGTTTGTAAAACTTAATAAAATGTAAAGCCATAAATTGCATCAGAAAGTTTTTCAAAATCCCCTGAAACTAGATTTGATGACCAAAACCTTTTGGAAAGACTTTCTAAACTCTGATAACAAAGGAAGTGATGTTTCCTTTAGGCCGCGTCTGAAAGCACAGTTTCGCGTCTCTGACTTGTCAGATGGCATCACATATGAAAGCACCTCGTAAGGACGCAGGCTTTCAGAGCACCTTAACGTCACGTCTAATGATCTAGAACCAGTTCAAGTGAGTTTTAGCGAGTAATGCATGGATGTAATATCACAGCACACATGAATAATGCAGCTGCAGCGCTTTTCAGGTTCGACCCGCAGCTGTATCGTATGTGCTGTTATATGTCATAATATTTGTGCGTGTAAAGAGCGGTCATGGGATTATGGGCCGGGCGCACCTCTGGAAGCAGGGGTTAATTAAAAACGCTTCCCGCTGCGGGACAGGAAATGGATTGTTCCAGAAGAGGGTCATTTATAATGCTGTGCGGGTGTGTGTGAACGCTTGTACTAAGACACTCTTAATAGGAAGACTAATCCCCTCCCAGTCGGAAAGTGACAGACCAATTACACACACACTGCCGGCCCACCGCTTGCTCTGCCCGTCCCACAGACCGATCCTGACATCACCTGCACGTGTGTGTGTGTGTGTGCAAACGGTTTGATTTGTGAATGTGGTTTGAATGAGAATCTGTGTGTGTTTTGATTTTGCATGGTAATTTATTTAAATAGACTTTTTGACATTAGCAGGATCAGCATTTAAACTGATCACCTTATCTTTCATTATTTTACTGAAATTGCATGTGCATAAGTTTCTGTTTGCGTAGACTGTGTGTGTGTGTGTGTGTGTGTGTGTGTGTGTGTGTGTGTGTGTGTGTGTGTGTGAGGAAAAGAGAAAAAGAAAGAGCAAACCTAGGTATTAATTTCATATTGATGCATTAGTTGCTGATGTGTGAGTTTTAAGCTGTAATTGATCCGGCCTTTTTAATGTTTTAAATTTTACTCCATGTTCATGCCGTAAATTTGATAGCTCAATTACCTAATATTGATTTGCACGCAATAATGTGTGTGTGTGCAAGGGTTTAAGTGTATAAGTGCGTGTTTGAGCCCATGCAGAGGAAATTTTATTGCTCAAACGTGCCGCTTTCATAGCTCAGGTTATGTTTCGTTGAAGTACATTACCGGTCAAAGGTTTTTTGAACCTAATATATTTTTTGAAAGAAGTGTTTTTTGCTCACCAAGGCTGCATTTATTTGATCAAAAGTACAGTAAAAATTGTGAAATATTTTTACAATTCAAAAATAGCTGTTTTCTACGTGAATATATGTTAAAATGTAATTTATTCCTGTGATCAAAGCTGAATTTTTAAGTTCAAAAGAACAGCATTTATTTGAAATACAATCTTTTGTAACTTTTTTAATGTCACTTTTGATCAATTTAATGTGTAAAAAGTATGAATTTATTATTATTTTTTTACTTACCCCAAACTTTTGAATGGTAGTGTATCAGTTTCCACAGAAATATGAAGCAGCACAACTGTTTTCAACATTGATAATAATCAGAAATGTTTCTTGAGCATCAAATCATCATATTAGAATGATTTCTGAAGGATCATGTGACACTGAAGACTGGAGCAATGATGCTGAAAACTCAGCTTTAATCACAGGAATAAATTCATTTTAATATATATTCACATAGAAAACAGATATTTTACATTGTAATAATATTTCACTGTTTTACTGTATTTTTGATCAAATAAATGCATTTTTGGTGAGCTGAAGATGCATCTTTTAAAAAATCTTAATTATTTCAAACTTTTGACTGGTTGTGCATCAACTTTGTCTCATATGTTTCTCCTAAAATTCCACTGGAAGAATAAAATAGACAAAACTGAGTCAATAGTTGTGACGCAGTGAGAGTATAGAGCTATAAAACGAGTGTGCAGCACATCTGAAATCTGAGACATTGTTGAGATCTTATGCGAGATCACTTGTTTACTCGTCGTGTGTGTTTGTGTGTTTTCAGACGTGCAGTGCCTGGACTGGGGCGTGTGGAGCGAGGGCGCGGTGCGGGTGTATGACGGCGAGGTGGCGTGGCTCTACTGTCCTCTCTTCTCTCATCCCACGCTCTACAGCTACAGTCAGACTCAGAACAGCAGTCTGTCTCTGCTGTGGTACCGACACACACACACACACGAGCTCGAGCAGCCCATCAACTTCAAACTACACACGCTGTATAAAGACCGAGAGTATCTGTGGATACAACCGGCCACGGCGCAGGACACTGGACTGTACATCTGCATGCTCCGGTAAACACACACTAGACATGTGCGAAGTTTCAAATCTGAATGGTTTGATCATCTGAAGTTGAATTATTCTGGTTTGGTCACATTATAGTCGCATTATGGAAGTGAAATTGTTTGTGAGTGATGTTCAAGCTGATTCGGTTGGTTGTACATCTTTATAACTAGTTCCTCCTACACGTAATATACCCTCAATGGTATTTTTTACTTTTAACCTTCAAAAGCAGCAGTGATATATCTGAATTGTTTATCATATTTATCACAATTCAAATACCATACAGTATATGTCAAAATAATATAATTATATTGTTTGTTACAGAAATGTTGTTTTTCATCATGTTAGGGTTAGGATATATAATATAATATAATATAATATAATATAATATAATATAATATAATATAATATAATATAATATAATATAATATAATATAATATAATATAATATAAAAGTATTTGCATTTAAATATGAACATGGAACCAAATAATGCAGGTTATTTCATCATGTTAGGAAATAATATAATGTAATATAATATAATATAATATAATATAATATAATATAATATAATATAATATAATATAATATAATATAATATAATATAATATAATATAATAATATAAAAGTATTTGCATTTAAATATGAACATGGAACCAAATAATGCAGGTTATTTCATCATGTTAGGAAATAATATAATATAATATAATATAATATAATATAATATAATATAATATAATATAATATAATATAATATAATATAATATAATATAATATAATATAATATCTTTGGATTTAAATATAAACATGGAACCAAATAATGCAGGTTATTTCATCATGTTAGGAAATAATATATAATATATAATATAATATCATATCATATCATATAATTTCATCATGTTAGGATATATAATATAATATAATATAATATAATATAAAATAATATCATATCATATAATATAATATAATATAAAAGTATTTGCATTTAAATATAAACATGGAACCAAATAATGCAGGTTATTTCATCATGTTAGGAAATAATATATAATATAATATCATATCATATCATTTCATCATGTTAGGATATATAATATAACATAATATAATATAATATAATATAATATAATATAAAATAATATAATATAATAAAATATAATATAATATAATATAAAATAATATAATATAATATAAAATAATATAAAATAAAAAAATATAATAATATAATATAATATAATAAAATATAATATAATATAATATAATATAATAATATAAAAGTATTTGCATTTAAATATGAACATGGAACCAAATAATGCAGGTTATTTCATCATGTTAGGAAATAATATAATATAATATAATATAATATAATATAATATAATATAATATAATATAATATAATATAATATAATATAATATAATATAATATAATATAATATCTTTGGATTTAAATATAAACATGGAACCAAATAATGCAGGTTATTTCATCATGTTAGGAAATAATATATAATATATAATATAATATCATATCATATCATATAATTTCATCATGTTAGGATATATAATATAATATAATATAATATAATATAATATAATATAATATAATATAATATAATATAATATAATATAATATAATATAATATAATATAATATCATATAATATAATATAATATAAAAGTATTTGCATTTAAATATAAACATGGAACCAAATAATGCAGGTTATTTCATCATGTTAGGAAATAATATATAATATAATATCATATCATATCATTTCATCATGTTAGGATATATAATATAACATAATATAATATAATATAATATAATATAAAATAATATAATATAATATAATATAATATAATATAATATAAAATAATATAATATAATATAATATAATATAATATAATATAATATAATATAATATAATATAATATAATATAATATAATATAATATAATATAAAATAATATAATATAATATAATATAATATCTTTGGATCTTTGGATTGAAATATAAACATGGAACCAAATCCTGCAGGTTATTTCATCTGGTTTTGTGTGTGTGTGGCAGCAACATTTCTTCGTGTGTGAAGATCGGTGTGGAGCTGGAGGTCGTTCAGCGGGACGGAGAGTGTGACCCCAAAACTCAACCTCACCTGAACCTGACTATACCACTCCAGAGCGATCGAACCCTCGAGTGTCCTGACCTGAAAACCCTCACGCTGCCCAACAGCACATACTCTGTCACTTGGTACCATGTGAGTCTGTGTCTGTGTGTGTGTGTGTGTGTGTGTGTGTGTGTGTGTGTGTGTGTGTGTGTGTGTGTGTGTGTGTGTGTGTGTGTGTGTGTGGACAAACATCTGAGAACATCATTATTAAAAATGATACTGAAAGCTCATCCAACCATTATGAAGGAAATGAATTTCTTAAGCTCCAGAGTCCTGCGATTAATGACCTGAGAAGACGAGAAGGCAAGAGGCGCTTGCAAACAATCAGCATTATTCAGTTTAGAGCTTGTGTGTGAGCAGAACTATGGAAATGCAAATCAGCACGGGCAATCTGTCAGTTTAAAGAGTCGTAACAATGCAAGAAAAGATATGTGCATATAAACAAAGGATGTATTATCAATATCAGGACTCCAGACTGCCAAACTTTTTTTCCTGCTAGTGCGACAAAAAGGTCGCACGTTGGCCAACTGATAAGAGCTGCCATTTCTGTTGCATATAAGAAACAGCAAACGGCAAGTGAATGAAAGTGAAACGAAACCAGACTAGTCGTTTGAGTATAATAGACAACGCAGCTCAGAACAAGTTAACGGACTGGTCTCGATCATGATATAATGCTCCTCACAAGATATAGTGAGAAGCATTTAAATTCAGCGCAGAATTCTCTGTTATAAACCATATCAGATCAAACTGCGCTGATGTGTGGAAACCAGGAGAAACATTGTGCCATCACTGAACAAGATATAGAAGGCTTTTCAATCCACAAATCACCAACACTATAACCATGGTATTGTGGCAGAAATATCATATTATATATATATATATTAAATATTCTTCTTATATAAAACACTTTTATTAAAAGATGAAAAACAAAAACTTTTCTTCAATTTGTGACTGAATTACACACAAAGTAAGTAAAGAGCGCTCTTTTTGTCGTCACTGAAGCTCAGTCAGTTCAGTATGATACTACACAACAACAATGGTACATTTAATAAGAGTAGAATATTTACATTTTCCCTAAAAATTTCTTTGCATGTCACTGTTGTCATATTCTGCTGAGCTCTTTCTCATCATGGTGGTTGAGTAAACCAGCTTACCTCAAAAAGAACTTTGGTCTTTTTCTTTTAGGAAAATGTACCAATAATATTGGTGACATTATCATGTTTTTACTTCAATAAAACATTAATATCCAGTCAAATGCATCAAGCAGAGGAAAGAAAATATCTTGAAGAGTCTACTAGTTAAACAAGGCTTTTCATGAGCACCTGTGGAGATTAAACCACTGACCTGGAAAATGCAGCACGTAAAAACAACACTGCAGACGTGAGCAAATACAAACTAGGAATCTATACTTCTTGCGCAGCTAGTTAAAGGTCATGTCGATCACATGGCCCAGTGTTTTAACTGCATTTTCATGCTGCAATACGTATAAAACACAGAAAACTGTTGCTTGTGGCATCAACAGTTGTGGCACCTTTAGAAACTTTAATGTGTTTTATGTGTAAAAATAGACGAATAAGGCCTGAAGTGATTATTATTACTAAATATTCATCTATATCAGGGATTCCCAAACTTTTTTGTCAGCCACAGTGTTATTTTATTATCATTAATAGTAGTATTGCACTTATAAATATTTTAAATTTCTATATATTCCATTTTTTTTATTATTATTATTTTTGTTGTGTATTCTTGTAGTTTGTTTTTGTTGTTTTAAATGTCAATTTGGTTTTTTTATTAGTAGTAATTTAGTACTTTAGTAAATTTTAGTATTTAGTGAAAATTAGAAATGATGCCTTGGAAACAAAAAATTTATTTTATTTTGCTAAATTTTATTTCATTTAATAAGCATTATATATATATATATATATATATATATATATATATATATATATATATATATATATATATATATATATAAACTAAATATTACATATTACATATTTAAACCAAAACTAGTAAAAATGTCAAAAAAGCACAATCAAATAATAATAAAAAAAAAACATTTCAATAATACTAAAATAACTCCTTAATCAATATTTCATGTCCATGTATTTTATTTTTTATGTGAAGAAAGAGTGTGGAGTGATTTGAGAAACATGATATTAGATCAAATATACAGTTTAGAATGCGACCAATCAGAATCAGATATTCCAAACAGCCGTGTAATGATGTTTGTCATCTGAACTTTGACCTCTCTTTGCAGTTATGCAGGTCTGCTTTTTTTAGAGGAGACCGAGAGCTGAAAGGAGATGATCTGGTGATCTACAGGATGTATGACGCGTACGCTGGCCTCTACACGTGTGTCGTTTCATATCAGATGAACGGACGCACGCTCCAGTTCACACGCGCCATCAACATCACAACTGTTGGTAAGACGTTCTCATCTCCTCTTGACTCGTTTCATCATGTCTCAAGGTTTACATACACCCTCATTCTGAATCCTGTGAGCAATCAGATTTAACTTCATTTTCATGGTGCAATACATACAAAACACAGAAAGTTTTGTGTGTAAAATAGATAAGGCATAAAGTGACACTTTACTATATAGTCACATAGAAAACAACATTTTAAATAACAATAATAGTTTACTGTTTTTACTGTATTTTTGATCAAATAAATGCAGCCTTGCTCAGCAGAAGAGTCTTTCTTTCAAACACATTTAAAAATCTTACTGACCCCATGCGGTGTAAGTTTGCATACTTTCTCTTTTGTAGTTCCTGATGCCGGCAGTAAAGTTCCCTTCATTCTGAATCCCGCGAGCAATCAGATCTACATGGTGACTCTGGGTGAGCGTCTTCTCCTTTTGCTAGTTTTGCCGTGTTTTCTGGGATATGCAGCAGTGAACGGTCTGTGTTGTGTTGTCATTTCAGGAGATACAGCGACGCTGTCCTGTCGGGTGCATCTGCCTCACCTGTTCGCAGACAAGAAGGAGATCTGGTGGACCATCGATAACAAAACTGTGGAGCAACTCGGCGACCCGCGATTCAGCTCACCTGAGGCCACGTATGGACCAGTTATTATAGTTAACTTAAACTGAAACCATAAAAACTTTTGTTACTTTAACTGAAAAAAAACTTTTAAAGGTGCAGTAAGCAATTTCTGAGAAACACTGTCGAAAGTGCATTAAAAAAATTGAAAATGGTTACACACTTGTAGCCAATCAGCAGGAGGGGCATGTCCACACATGATGGGGAGGAGAGAGAGTCAATCAGCTGTAGGGGGCGTGTCCACTCATGATGGGGAGGAGAGAATCAATCAGCAGTAAGGGGGTGTGTCCACACATGATGGTGGAGGAGAGAGAGAGAGTCAATCAGCTGTAGGGGGCGTGTCCACTCATGATGGGGAGGAGAGAGAGTCAATCAGCTGTAGGGGGCGTGTCCACTCATGATGGGGGAGGAGAGAATCAATCAGCTGTAGGGGGCGTGTCCACTCATGATGGGGAGGAGAGAGAGTCAATCAGCTGTAGGGGGCGTGTCCACTCATGATGGGGAGGAGAGAGAGTCAATCAGCTGTAGGGGGCGTGTCCACTCATGATGGGGAGGAGAGAGAGTCAATCAGCTGTAGGGGGCGTGTCCACTCATGATGGGGAGGAGAGAGAGTCAATCAGCTGTAGGGGGCGTGTCCACTCATGATGGGGAGGAGAGAGAGTCAATCAGCAGTAGGGGCGTGTCCACTCATGATGGGGGAGGAGAGAATCAATCAGCTGTAGGGGGCGTGTCCACTCATGATGGGGAGGAGAGAGAGTCAATCAGCTGTAGGGGGCGTGTCCACTCATGATGGGGAGGAGAGAATCAATCAGCAGTAAGGGGTGTGTCCACACATGATGGGGGAGGAGAGAATCAATCAGCAGTAGGGGGCGTGTCCACTCATGATGGGGAGGAGAGAGAGTCAATCAGCTGTAGGGGGCGTGTCCACTCATGATGGGGGAGGAGAGAATCAATCAGCTGTAGGGGGCGTGTCCACTCATGATGGGGAGGAGAGAGAGTCAATCAGCTGTAGGGGGCGTGTCCACTCATGATGGGGGAGGAGAGAGAGTCAATCAGCTGTAGGGGGCGTGTCCACTCATGATGGGGAGGAGAGAATCAATCAGCAGTAAGGGGTGTGTCCACACATGATGGGGGAGGAGAGAATCAATCAGCAGTAGGGGGCGTGTCCACTCATGATGGGGGAGGAGAGAATCAATCAGCAGTAAGGGGTGTGTCCACACATGATGGGGGAGGAGAGAATCAATCAGCAGAAGGGGGCGTGTCCACTCATGATGGGGAGGAGAGAATCAATCAGCAGTAAGGGGTGTGTCCACACATGATGGGGGAGGAGAGAATCAATCAGCAGTAGGGGGCGTGTCCACTCATGATGGGGAGGAGAGAATCAATCAGCAGTAAGGGGTGTGTCCACACATGATGGGGGAGGAGAGAATCAATCAGCAGTAAGGGGTGTGTCCACACATGATGGGGAGGAGAGAGAGTCAATCAGCTGTAGGGGGCGTGTCCACTCATGATGGGGAGGAGAGAATCAATCAGCAGTAAGGGGTGTGTCCACACATGATGGGGGAGGAGAGAATCAATCAGCAGTAGGGGGCGTGTCCACTCATGATGGGGAGGAGAGAATCAATCAGCAGTAAGGGGTGTGTCCACACATGATGGGGGAGGAGAGAATCAATCAGCAGTAGGGGGCGTGTCCACTCATGATGGGGAGGAGAGAATCAATCAGCAGTAGGGGGCGTGTCCACTCATGATGGGGGAGGAGAGAATCAATCAGCAGTAGGGGGCGTGTCCACTCATGATGGGGGAGGAGAGAGAGAGAGTCAATCAGCTGTAGGGGGCGTGTCCACACATGATGGGGGAGGAGAGAATCAATCAGCTGTAGGGGGCGTGTCCACTCATGATGGGGGAGGAGAGAGAGAGAGACAATCAGCTGTAGGGGGCGTGTCCACACATGATGGGGGAGGAGAGAATCAATCAGCTGTAGGGGGCGTGTCCACTCATGATGGGGGAGGAGAGAATCAATCAGCAGTAGGGGGCTTGTCCACTCATGATGGGGAGGAGAGAATCAATCAGCAGGAGGGGGCGTGTCCACACATGATGGGGGAGGAGAGAATCAATCAGCAGTAAAGGGTGTGTCCACTCATGATGGGGAAGAGAGAGAATCAATCAGCAGTAGGGGGCGTGTCCACTCATGATGGAGGAGGAGAGAGAGAGTCAATCAGCAGTAGGGGGTGTGTCTACTCATGATGGGGGAGGAGAGAGAGTGAGCCAATCAGCAGTAGGGGGTGTGTCCACTCATGATGGGGGAGGAGAGAGAGAGAGAGTCAATCAGCTGTAGGGGGTGTGTCCACACATGATGGGGGAGGAGAGAGAGAGAGTCAATCAGCAGTAGGGGTGTGTCCACACATGATAGGGGAGGAGAGAATCAATCAGCAGTAAGGGGGCGTGTTCACACATGATGGGGGAGGAGAGAGAGTCAATTAGCTGTAGGGGGTGTGTCCACACATGATGGGGGAGGAGAGAATCAATCAGCAGTAAGGGGGCGTGTTCACACATGATGGGGGAGGAGAGAGAGAGAGTCAATCAGCTGTAGGGGGTGTGTCCACACATGATGGGGGAGGAGAATCAATCAGCAGTAAGGGGTGTGTCCACAGATGATGGGGGAGGAGAGAATCAATTAGTTGTAGGGGGTGTGTCCACTCATGATGAGGGAGGAGAGAGAGTGAGCCATTCATCAGTAGGGGGCGTGTCCACACATGATGGGGGAGGAGAGAATCAATTAGTTGTAGGGGGCGTGTCCACTTATGATGGGGGAGGAGATAGAGTGAGCCAATCAACAGTAGGGGGCATGTCCACTCATGATGGGGGAGGAGAATCTATCAGCGTTAGGGGGCGTGTCCAAAATTTGAGCACATTTTACTGTGTCAATCTGTTTTTATGAACCCTTGAACTTGGTAAATGCTTAAGTCATCAGCTCATGTCACATTTCTCGGCCGTCACAGAGGATGTGTTAAAGCAGATATAAACCGGCCGTGGTATTATGCTGCCTTCACAAGCTATTGGAAATTTGATAATTCCCACTGTATTGTATTTATGATAATTCCAAGAACACGTGAAGGCAGCATTAAAGGTATACTGTCCAAATCAAGATCTTTAATAATTCATAATGCGCATATACGTTAAAAAACAGAACAGAATTACTCAAAATTTAAACAGAAAATATAAGAATAAAACCTATTCAAAATACTAATATTTATTATTCTGTGCTTTATTGACTGGTGTGTGTGTGTGTGTGTGTGTGTGTGTGTGTAGGCTTCTGTCGTATTATTACGGCGATGAGGAGAAAGAGCGAGTCCTGAATGTGATGGATTTTTCAGCTGATGACCTGCAGAGGGAGTTTAACTGTTCCGCCAGAAACAGCCGCGGGTTCAACACCAGCAGAGCCGTTCTCAAGAGCCGACGTAACTACACACGCTAACACACTCAGAGTCCAAAATGAACAGTTTCTATTGTAATTAGGGGTTCAAGCAAAAAACCTTATTTTAATTGCTCAAATTTTTATTTTATTTCTTCTTTCCTAAAACTGATCGGGCAGCCCAAACCGTAAGGCCTAAAGATTTGAAACTTAGTTAAATGGTAGTAGTCTTGCTCGTGCAGAAATGTTCTCTGGAGTGGGAATATCAATTACTATCAAAAAAATTGAAATTTTGATTCAGGGTCGCTAAGGGGCGTAAAAATCTTTGTAATGGGAGGAGCCACTTTTACTAAAATGGCTATATTTCAAGAATGAAATGAGATATCTTTACCAAGCTTGGTACACATGTGTATGGGCTTAATCTTTGGTCACGATAAAATAATTGCTTCGATTGGACACTAGATGGTGCTATAACAAGAAAAAAAACATGAAAACGGCCATAACCACCTGACCGTTGAAAATTGGCATGCAGTGTATTGGTCCAAGGGGGCATGATAGTCTGTGAGGACATTGGCATATCTCGAAAAACATGGCCGCCATCGCCCAGTGAAGTTTGCGCACATATTAGATAAGGCTAATGAAGGCCAATCACAACGAAACTTGGTGGGCATGTTCGACCCATGGTCCTAGAGGTCTGTAAGAATTTTGAAAGAAATCAGCCACTAGTTGGCACTAACGTGTTTTACGCCTCTGTAATCAGGTGGTGTTTCACACAGACAATATGCATATCATTTGATAGATCTCATGCTGAACAACTTTGCCTCAGGAACAAATGCTGTCAATCAAATCATTCATTAATTATTCGCAAATATTTGAAAAACCTACTTTTGTGAACTAGTCCTTGGTTTTTTTACCCGAACAAAAACCAGTGCAGGGCAATTCTCTGGACTCTCTAGATCAATTATCAAAAAAAGTTGAACTTTATCATTTGGGTCGCTATAACAGGGTCATTTAGAAAATGGGTGTGGCAAAATATCCTCAAAAGCCTATAAATCCTAAACGAAAACTCGCAACTTCTCAAAAATAGGTGAGCATATGCCATATATGATTCTAAATATCATCATCATGATCGCTAGTGTGCAGGACCTCCGAATTTAAGTGGCCGTAACTCACCAACCTCGGGGAAGGACTCGTTGGAAAGGCCTTTTTCCCAACTAGATACGATTCAAGTTTGGTGCGATTTGGCCTGGGCGTTCTTGAGATACAAAGCACAAAAAGATATGCATTTAACCAGGCGTAACTCCTGACTCCCACCACTCACTACCCCGGCGATGGTCTCGTTCAACAGGGCTTGTTAAACACTATCTACTCTCTGAATTTTTCGAAGTCCTATTCCCGAGATATAAGCGAAAAACCAAATTCCCATTCATTTTCATTCATTTATTCATTCAATATGAAACCAGAAATGGTGTTAGAAAGACAAGACTTGCACTAAGCATTTTCTTACCTATCATGTATTTCAAATATCTACAACACAATGTGTGTGTATGTGTGTAATCATGTTTAACATGGAAAATGTTTTAAACGAAAAACAGTCCATTTTTAAAATGAAAGTGAGCCAATGACTGGTCCTTTGCTGCCACCTGCTGGTTAAAGTAGTCAATTTTGTCACACTAATATTGTTCTATAATGCATATTTAGACTTGATAAAATCACTATTATAATGATTACAATCACATTTTGTTATTCATCACTTAATTTCTGTTGAAGTATTAATGACAATTGTGCCACAGCATCAGTAATGTCTTTTGCACACTAGTCATAGGTTTTTTGCTCAATCTGAATAAAACCAGTACACTACAATTCTCTGGACTCTGCTGTTTAATAATGATCAAAAAAAGTTAAACTTTTCCATTAGCAGATATAAAAGAGTCATTTCAAAATGTGGCCTTGACCAAGTGTCCCTGAAAGCCTATATCTCTTCAAGGAATGCTCAGATCTTTCTGAAAATAAGCAAGCATGTGTGACATGACTCTAAACAAGCAATTTCATGGAGATTGGGACAATAGCTACCTCTAACAGTTAAAAATATATTGAATGACAATGTTCTTGTGTTTGTAATGGCAATTTCCTGAATTTGCAGGAAAATAAATATATATATAAATCCTTATAATATCATTACAGATCACATTTTGTCATGGTTTACCATTTAATTTGTTCATTTGACAAATGTTTTTGCAATAATATAACATTACAATTCCATTGAGACCTAAAAATGTATTTTTAAAGGGAAAACCTGGAATAAACATTTTCTTACCTCATTGTCGATTTCAAATGTCCATATCTGCAACAAAATGTGTGTTTAGGCATGTTCAACATGGAAAATGTACTTTAAACTCAAAACGGACACTGTTTTGACACAGAATGAAAGTGAACCAATAAGTGGCGTGTGTAAGCATGCGTATTATAGTTTAAGCCTTTTCTTTCTCTGTGTTTGGTTTAGCATATATCATAGCTGTTCCTCTGTGATTTAAGTGGTGACATGCTTGCTAAATAAAGCTTAATGTCTTTTTACGCATATGTGTTTATTAAAGGCCTTAAATACTTGAACCCTGGTAAATGCTGCTTGCAGAAATTACAAGAGACAAAATTTAGTAAATTTTTTATTGGCATATTTTGCTAAAGTTACATTTGGCCGCATGGCTCTGTTCTAAATTCCCCGTCCTTTTCATGAGCTCCATGAAAGCCAAGACCGGGAACAGCAGCAGCTTCTGAGGACAACCTCCCATTTTATAACTGGGAGAGCAGCACAAAATCCCCCTATTGATAACAGAGCATGCATCAATGACAACTGATTAAGTTAAACACAAGTTTAAGGAGGAGCTGGGGAGGAGGTGGGGTGCAAGCAGCATGCAGTGGAAGCAGCCAAGCAGGCAGAGAGACAGAAGCTGCGTTTAAGTAATGCACCTTATTTTAGAGTTGCCAATGGAGTCCATAGAAATCAGATCAGCTGATATGGGTGGGGTTAGAATTTGCGAATCAGCTGATAGCGGAGCTTGACTACGAGGCCTGCATGAACTAACACAGAATGCTTGATTTTTAAGTTTGGTGTCATTATGATTTTTCAGAGTTTCCAAAAGTGTCTCTTCTGCTCACCAAGGCGGCATTTATTTGATAAAAATACAGTAAAAACAGATAAAAGTTAAAATCTAATTTATTCCTGTGATCAAAGTTGAACTTTTAGCATCATTACTCCAGTGTCACATGATCCTTCAGAAATAATGATGAATAAAAGTGTTCATTTTAACTTTTGAAAGTAGTGAATCTGTCACCACCTGGAGTTTACAACTGGAGAAACAGAATAACTTCAGGCTATCTAGATAAAGTCTGCTGGTTTTTCATTAGATATTGTATTAAATAAAAAACAAGTTACTCTCCAAAATCGATTTTCACTCACATTTGGCATTTGCTGTATGTTCATTTTGGACCCTGTGTTCACATGATGTTTGTTTTGGAAGCAAATGTTGATAAGACTAAAAGTTTAGTCACTTTTGTAGTTAATATTTTGTTGAGCAGAGGTTGTTCCCTTGAACCTGTGACATTAGTGATGTTGTCACCATACCAGCTAACATCAGTAGCTAAATTTGACCAGAGTTGACGCATCCTCATTTCAAATAGTGTGTAATTGATGTGTGTGTGTGTGTGTAGTGTATGTCCCCACTCTAGAGCTGGGCTGTGGTTTAGGTGTGACTCTGGCGCTCATGTTGATGATGTTCGTCGTCTATCACGTGTTCTGGCTCGAGCTTCTGCTGCTCTATCGCTCCTGGTTCGGCTCGGATGAGAGATACACAGGTGAGAACACAAACACACATTCACTGACGTTCAGGCTCAGTTACGATCAGACTGAGCTTCAGTGTCTGTGTCTCTGTGCAGATGATAAGCAGTATGACGTGTACATCTCGTACGCACGCAACAGCGAGGAGGAGGAGTTTGTGCTGTCCACGCTGCGCAGGGTCCTGGAGACAGAGTTCGGTTACTCCGTCTGCATCTTCGACCGGGACAGTCTTCCTGGAGGAAGTGAGTATTGTGTGACGGCAAACATACGGAGAATATTTACATATTCTCATTACGTTATTTACATATTAACGTAACTACATATTCTCATTACATTATTTACATATTCTCATTACATTATTTACATATTCTCATTACATTATTTACATATTCTCATTACATTATTTACATATTCTCATTACATTATTTACATATTCTCATTACATTATTTACATATTCTCATTACATTATTTACATATTCTCATTACTTTATTTACATATTCTCATTACATTATTTACATATTCTCATTAGATTATTTACATATTCTCATTACATTATTTACATATTCTCATTACATTATTTACATATTCTCATTACATTATTTACATATTCTCATTACATTATTTACATATTCTCATTACTTTATTTACATATTCTCATTACATTATTTACATATTCTCATTAGATTATTTACATATTCTCATTACATTATTTACATATTCTCATTACATTATTTACATATTCTCATTACATTATTTACATATTCTCATTACATTATTTACATATTCTCATTACATTATTTACATATTCTCATTACATTATTTACATATTCTCATTACTTTGTTTACATATTTGCATAATTGGAGTTTAACTGCATTTTAGCAGTATTATAAAAGGAGAATTTAAGGCATAATTATTATTATTGCAATTTGTATTGTAGTGTAAATTGAAATTATTATTATTACTATCAATTAGTCCTGTCAATTGATTAATTGCATCCAAAATAAAAGTTTGTGTTTACATAATATGTGTGTACTTTCTAACTATTACGTATATATTTAAATACACACACATACATGTATATATTTAAGAAATATTTGCATATATATATATATATATATATATATATATAAATAGAAACCAATATATATGATTTATATTATATATAAATATTTATAAATATTTTATTATATCATATATAAATAAAAAAATCTTTAATAAATACATGTATATGTGTATTTATATATACATAATTATTATACACAGTACACACATATATTATGTAAACAAACTTTTATTTTGGATGCGATTAGTCGTTTGACAGCACTGCTATCAATTATTGTTTTTACAGTACAGTTGTAATGTATAACTATATATATTTGTCTTCATTTTTTGAATTAGAGTAAAAACAAGGAAACAAACACTAAGTTGGCTTGAAAAAGACAAATTACTGATCTATATCTATCTATCTATCTATCTATCTATCTATCTATCTATCTATCTGTCTGTCTGTCTGTCTGTCTGTCTGTCTGTCTGTCTGTCTGTCTGTCTGTCTGTCTATCTATCTATCTATCTGTCTATCTATCTGTCTGTCTGTCTGTCTGTCTGTCTGTCTGTCTGTCTGTCTGTCTGTCTGTCTATCTATCTATCTATCTATCTATCTATCTATCTATCTATCTATCTATCTATCTATCTATCTATCTATCTATCTATCTATCTATCTATCTATCTATCTATCTATCTATCTATCTATCTATCTATCTATCTATCCAATCTACTAATCTAAAACTTAAACTTTCAAACTAAAAACCTTCAAATGTCAAACTTTTAAAACTACTTCAAACTTTCTGGCTAGAATTTTGCAAGCCAACTTAAAGTTTGTCTACAAACCTTTTTAAATGATTATTATTTACTTAAACTATTTTAGTATTTATTCATATTTTAAATTTTAAATTTCAGTTTTAATTTTAATTTTAGTTTTTGATTCATTTTAGTACTTCAACTTATTTTATTTCAATATTAACAACATTTTTGTTAATTTAAATAAAGCTGAAATACGTTGAAGCACTGAAATGACTAATTGGAACTAAACTAAAGCTGAAATAGTAATATTTAAATAATAATAATAAAAAAACAGACAAAAGCAACTAAAAATGAAACTAAACTGAAAATCTAAAATATAATCTATAATAGTGGGTACGTGTCCTCTATAGTGGTTGATAGATTGAAGTGTCAATCAAATATTGTCATGCAGAGCAAGTTAGTTAAACTGTTGACATCGTATGATCAAGCGGTCATGTGACTTGTGTAGAGTATGTTCATGAGTGACTGTGCATCTGTATTAACGTGTATCTGTGTGTAGCTATAACAGATGATACGCTGAGGTTTGTGGGTCAGAGCCGGAGGCTGGTGGTTGTTGTGAGTCCGTGCAGCGCTGTCCGTGGGACACAGGCGCTGCTCGAGCTGCAGGCCGGATTGACCAGCATGCTGCACGGCGGCAGCCTCAGGGTGGTTCTGATCCAGTTCAAACCGGTCCAGAGGAAGAGCTGGGTCAAAGAGCTCCGCCGGGCCCGTCTGGCGCTGACACTCATACGCTGGCAGGGCGAGAAATCGGCCCCTCTGTCCTCACGCTTCTGGAAACGACTGCAGCTCGAGCTGCCCATGAGGAGGAACACGGACAAACACATGCCACTGCCAGACATCACACAACACACACAACACGCCGAAAACACACCTCCTGCAAAGGAGAAACTAATCGAATCCTATCGTACAAGTGCGTTATAGACGTCCGTCGTGTCCGGAATCGCTCTCTATTCCCTATTTAGTCAAATTTATAAAGCACTTTTACACTTTTTTTTTCATTTTAAAGCAGCTTTACAGAAAGTCATACAGTCAGCTTTATTTATACATCACTCTATTGTGTCAAAACAAGAAAATAATGATTCAGTGACGCAAACAGAGTTAAATTCTGCTGTAAAGAAGCTCTAAAAGTAAGACAATAATGTCATTGTTCAGTGTTGATTCAGTTCCGTTCAATAACTGTGTTCATAAAGTTCGTCAATTATGAAATGAGTTATAAAGCAGCTGTGGAGAATTGTGTCAGTTCAGTAATATTGCTGACTATTAAGTGTCTATACAGTGAGCAAATTCTGATGTTGATTTGATCATTTAGTTAATTTTGTATTATTTTGATACTATTATAATATGTATTCATATTTTATTTTTATATTTTAGTTTAAGCAATGTTATTATGTGCTTTTGTCATTTTTATCTGTTATATAATATATATATTTATGCATCGAGATTCGTGAATCGTTTCTGATATTTTCCAAATGCATCGCAAATCGATTCTGAGTTTAGTTTTTAACACCAGATGGCGCTCTAGGCTAATTTTAACCGCATGCTTAAAGCAGAGCTAAGTAACTTTTTTTACCTTCATAAATAGTTTTCTAAGTCCTTACGATGGTTAATTGACTTGTAGTGGTGTGTTTGAGTGCACTAACCCCCTCTGGCACGTCTACGCCAGAAAACAGCACTTGCAAGTTGAGCTGCGCCAACACAACACAATTTCGCCTCATGTTCACATTCACGCGAGAGTGACAATATGCTTTACGGTAATTCAAAAACAATGTATATATTATGACTTTATAAGACAATTTCGAAAATTACCCACCTCCATCGAGTGTACTGTATTTGCAAATTACCCACCTCCTCTTTCAAAAGTACTGCGCTGGTGAGCGTTGTAGTCATTGTAGTCCAGAGCTGCGCTTGGAGTATTTATGACAGTGTGATTCACTGAAGGAACCTGTAGGGGGAGCTTCACAAATCTTACTGAGTTCCGCTTTAAACGCTCACAAAGAAGAGCGCTCGTGCGTTCGGCCGAGTCCGAGAAAGTATTTGCACCTCAGAATGCTTTTATAACGCAAGATTAATGTAAACAGCACTTGTAATTCACTTTTCAAAATTTATGAATGATAATTTTAAATAAGGTTGCCGTGGTGTGTGTAAGGAATTGGAAGGAAACAAAGTATGCTTTCTTTTATTTTTATTTCAGTTTTAGTTGTAGTAATTTTAGTACTTCAACTTAACTGGGGATTTCCATCATTAATTTAGTATTATTTTTATACTATTATAGTATATATTAATATTTTGAATTAGCTTTTATTTTTATCTTTTCAGTTTTCATTGTAATTGTATTTTAAATAATTTATTTTATTTCAGTTTTAGCACTTTAACTGAAACTTATTTTATTTCAGTTAATTTTTTTATTATTATTATTTTTTGGGGAATTTCCATCATTAATTTGGTATTATTTTATCCATTATTTAGTTTAAGTTTTGGTAATTTTGTTGAGTGGTTTTGTCATTTTTACTAGTTTATATTTTTACTGGGTTATTTGACTTTCTTCTTTTAGACGAACACAATCGGGTTTATATATATGTATTTACATGAATGTGTATATATAGATTTTTTATTTCCGTTTTAGTACTTCAACTTATTTTATTTCCGTTATTTGGATAAATTCCGTTAAAAATAAGGTTATTTTTATATTTAAGTTTTTCATCTAATATTTATATTCATATTTTATTTTATTTTTTCAGCTATATTTCTGCTAACGAAAACTATTTTTAGTAGTTTTACTGTAGTTACCAACAGTAATAATGGGGATTCCCAAACTTTGTCAGCCGAACTTAAAATCTATTTAAGGCTGACTGACAAAGATTTTAAGTAAATATTTAAATAATTTCACAAAAAATGTACGTGTTTATAGTTCCATTAATGGTCTACGGAAGAGGTTTAGGGCCAAGCAATAATAAAAAAATAAAACCATCTTGAGATTAAAGTTGTTAAATTTCGAGAAAAAAAGTCTAAAAAAAGTCTAAATAAAATGTTGATAGTAAACTCGTTAAATTACGAGAAAAAAAATCGTTAAATTTCAAGAAAAAGGTTGAGATAAAATGTTGAGAATAAACTCATTAAATTATGAGCAAACACTCGTTAAATTTCAAGAAAAAAGTCGAGATAAAATGTTAAGAAAAAACTCGTTAAATCACGAGAAAAAAAATCGTTAAATTTCGAGAAAAAAGTCGAGATAAAATATTGAGAATAAAGTTATTAAATTACAAGAAAAAAGTTGTTAAATTACGAGAACAAATTTGTTAAATTACGAGAAAAAAGTTGTTAAATTACGAGAAAAAAAGTCGAGATAAAATGTTGAGAATAATGTCATTAAATTACGAGAAAAAAGTTGTTCAATTACGAGAATAAATTTGTTAATTTAACGACTTTATTCTCAACATTTTATCTCGACTTTTTTCTTGCAATTTAATGAGTTTTTCTTGCAATTAAACGAGTTTATTCTCAACATTTTATCGACTTTTTTTCCCGCAAAATTTTACAACTTCAATCTTGAGATGGTTTTATTTTTTTTATTATTGCTTGGCCCTAATCCTCTTCCGTAATGGTCACATGACATGCAAGTAAACAAATACAATATTTAATCTTTTTTTTTTTTTCAATTTAAAAGTTTTTATTTATTTTAATTATACATTATTATGACCTAATTATTAGCTTTTCATCAACTCGTGAACCCCTGCTCTAGTGGTTTGGGATTGTTCACTTCTCATTGCGGTGCATTCTGGGATTGAATGAGTGCTTGTCTGATAATATGGTGTGTGACTACAGTCAGTGGGAGGTGTGTTACTGAGCCTCAACCACAAGGGGGCACAATCAGGCTGGACAATTCAAGATAGTTCAGATGAGTTTATGGTATGACAGAGGTTTCATTCCTTCTTTCATGTTCCATAACAAACTTCAAGCTGTTTTCATTCAGTTGTATTTGAGTGTTGCTTCATTTTGTCACACAGCATCTTATATGACCATGTCATGTCCTGTATGTTCTGTGATCACATTTTTAAGCTGTTTTGATAAATAAAATGTATTTTTGCATCTACATCTGTTTCATTTATTCATTTCATCATCTTTCTCATGTCTACACAGATGATTTCATACTGAATCAGTGCATTATTTACACTTATAATCATGAATGATGAAATGTTTGCGTAAGCTTTTCCCTTCAGTCATCAGTAAACGGAGGAAGTGGAAAACCTCTAACCATCACATGCCTTCTTGCTCCAATGAATCAGTTTTTGTGTGTTTCTTAACTCGACGTCTGAAGATGCCAGGCGTCTCTCAGAACAGCTCAGTTTTAATTCTCTGGAAGGAAAAAACAAAAACATAAATATATCGTAATAGTGAAAGCACATTTTCATCATTTCATCATTGCTAGCAATCAGGCATTCAAAAATTCACCACAAATGTTGCTTGCCATGATTTTAATAGTAACAGCAACTTGTCTGATTGTAGGCAGTTACATTGTTTTTAACATTAAAAATCAATTTCACTCTGGGGATTTTCCAAGGCATTTTTACCTCTGCAACCTTCCTGTTGAACTCTATTCTGTCACTTCTTGTGAATGTGATTTATTAATAATTTATTTATTAATCATTCAGAACACTGTTCTAGTGTCAGTAAACTAGGTAAAAGATCAAGTGTAAACAGAGTCCCATTTTGCAATATGGTCACAGATAGTCAGAAATGAATGTGACAGAATTGCTTTGATATTGTTCGTGCTAATGATTTTTAGTTTTATTTACTTATTTTTTGATTAGAATTAACTTTTTTCCACTGTTGTGAAGGGGCAATTATCAGCCCGGAGGAGTTCAGTTAAATCAGGACTTAAACTTACTAAAAGGCTTGATTTTGTCTGTAGGAAATTGATTGGATGGTTGTGGTTTGCTATTGGTGGATCTCATGTGAGTGACAGGTTGCCCCGCCCTCATCATCAGAGAAGAGATGTTGCTGCATGAGGGAGGAGAAGTTATTCTGATACAAGATTAAAATTTACATAAACCCCGCCCCCGAGAACACACAACAAAGGGGGCGGGGCCATGTTGTGCTGCTTTAGAGAAGAGGAAGAGTTGTTGTAGTCGAGTGTTGTTGTCATGCCGTCATTTTACGCCGGACTGCTTCACAAACGAGGGTCAATTCAACACAAAAGATGAGCATGACGGCACATGCTAGTGGATGAGTTGAATCAACTCCACAGCAACTACATCAATTTATCCTCTAACCATTCAGAAACGTCTAAAAGTTGTAACTTCTTCCTGAGTCTCTCCATCAGTGTCGACTCCGGTTTGAACAATGTAAGGCTGAACACCGTTACTGACAATCCTCATTTTGGCTGCGTGAGATTCTCCAGCTTTGTTGTTGTTGAGCTGTTAAAGCTCCGCCCTCTTCTGGAGCAGCAGCTCATTTGCATTTAAAGGGACACACACAAAAACGGCGTGTTTTTGCTCAAATTTGACAAGCTTTGATCTGTGGGGGATTTTGAGCTGAAACTTCACATTCTGGAGACACCAGAGACGACTTATGCCCCTTTCCACAAGATGTAATATAAGTGTAGTAGTGAATGTTTCATGACCAGTAGGACAACCATATTCATTTGCAGAGCCAAAGCACAACCAACACAATGTTCTTCCGCAAAATGCATGCAGTTTTGTTTTTAACCACTAGAGGGTACATAGTGTACCTTTAAAATAGACATTATATAAATGCCACTTTTTGATCAGTTGAATGCCTCTTTGCTGGATAAAAGAGATACCACTTATGCTCAGATGTTATTAGCGGAGTGTTTTTCTCTCTCTCTCTCAGACCTGATGGAGTCGGTTCTCAGGTGTATGCAGGCGTGCCGGCGGCTGCTGGTGGTGTTGAGCTCGGACTGTTTGTGCGAGAAGAGCGTCAGTCTGCTGGAGTGTCGTCTGTGCTTGTACCTGCATCACACGTCACGCGCCCCCATCATCACCGTCAGACGTCGCACGCTCAGCGCCTCCTGCAGCGACATCGCAGAACTGCGCAACAACTCCACCTCCATCCGCTGGCACGGAGCGCGCTCTGAGCGGACGAACTCGCGCTTCTGGAAGCTTCTGCGGCTCGCGCTGCCTGTGCGACCTCTCGCTCTCGGGAAAAGACTCATCGATAGCACTTCCTCCCATTCAGACCTGGCGTCCGTGGCCACTCGGCACACACAAGCGCAGACCGTCTCGCTCAGACACTATAGCAAAGGTGGGCGGGTCGGAATGAGGCACTTAGGCGTAAGTGTGCGAGGCTGCGATAGAAACGGGCGTGTCTGTGAGCAGAAGGGGCGGGTCTGCGCCATCTGTGTGAGTTTTCAAGAAAGTCGTCGAATTTGGGGTGGAGTTATCGCTCCTCAGTGGAACACACACCTGCATCAGCCTGTGGCCAATGGAACGATACATCACACCACACACAACTCCAACACCGAACCTGGCAACGACCCCGGCAACGACCTCTGCCCCTGTGAACCAGTCAACAACAACCAGACAAATGAGCTACAAACAACGCACTGTTGACACGCACAATGCTGGAAACTGCTCACCAACTAGTGAATATTATGAATGAAATGTGTGGTGATATGTAAATATTTACCATGAATTCAATAAACCAAACTTCAGGCTGACCTGAGACTAATGATTTTTTTACAGGCTAGTATATAATACCAAAGACTTCATATATAGAAATGCGGTGCACTCGTATTATTATGAATGGGAGAAAGTGCAACACGCTATATGGCGGAATAAGTCCTGCCTTCTAAATAAGAGCCAATCGCCGACTGGTAAAGTCAACATGTTACTACAGCTGTCGTTAGAAGATCCGGTTCCTATAGAAACAGTCAGATGCGCGCTTCCTATAGAGATGTGTGCTTAAAGTCTCCAGTGTTGTGACGTATTTCCAAGTGAAACAGAATATTGAATAGAGGAAAGGATTTACTTTAGCGCTCCTCCTCTTCATCTCTCGCTCATAGACTAACGGTTGGAGGGGAGTGGTTTAAGTGTTTTCAACCCAAGCCGTCAAACTGACGTCATCAGAGAAGGAACACCATTCCAGACCGGAAGTAACTTTTCAGATTAAATATTATCACGACAAACTTTTTTTTTTCTTCTGTGTATTAACTTGCATTGATTAATTGTTCACCACAAGACTACACTGTAAAAAAAAATCCCAGTAAAATTTACGGTAAAAAAACGGCAGCTGTGGTTGCCAGAACTTTACCGTAAAAAATACAGTAGCAACGTAAAAAAAAAAATTTTACATTTACGGTAAAATAACGTATTTCATTAACTGATATAATGTTAATTTACCAACCTAATGAAGTACTAATATCTGTTTTGTATCTTTATAATAAACCGACAGTCACAAACACAGTGGTGATACGAGTCACATGATGAATCAAAGTTAATCACAAGCAGCTTTTCCACAAGCTGAGAAGCACAATACTAATATATAGAAGGAGCACACAGTGTCATTCACACACACACTAAACACCATCATGGTCACATGCATGAAATTTTAAAAATGCAATAAACATTAAGTTAACAACATTAGATGTAACATAAAACCCTAATGTACATAACTGATTAGAAAAAAATGAGAAAAACTAAGAAGAAACAGTTATTTCAACGAAAATATATCAAATGTGAAGTGTCACGCAGGGAATTGTGGGAATGTCAATTTACGTTTTTTCACTGTAAATTTTACAATGAATTGTTATTTTTCACTTCCAAAAACTGTGAATTTAACGGTATTTAACCGTAAAATTCCATTAAATGTACCGTTAGATCTATTACAGTTATTCACCGTATATAGTACGGAAACTTTCTGTAAACCAATTGAAGGTTTTTCACCGCAGCAGTCTTTTACTGTTAAAATCCCGGTCATTTTTTACAGTGTAGTTACAGTATATGCTCTAACAAAGTAAATAGGTTCAATTTTGATTTCATGACGACTTTAAGTTTGATCCAACCTGAAAAATGCTGTTTTTTGTCATGATTCGAGTGTTTAGAAACACTTATGAGACAGTTGTCAGATTTCATTGGTGATTTCAAATATAAAAATGTAATCGAACGCTTGGCGAACAGCTTTGGAGAATTTGATGTTTCCCCATTCAAAGAGATAGGAGCTGCACTTACATGCCCGAGAGGCGTTTCAGAGATTGCCGCTGAGTGAAATTACTTGTCTTAATTCAGTTGAATAATGGTCACTTCAATCTCATCCAACACAAGCTGCAGAGTTGTACGTAGTGCAGCAGAAATCAGAGTTCATGTGACGAGATGACTGACGAGACCATGGCGGTGGATTCATTGCACAACAGAGCTTGAGCGTCTACAAATGTGTAGCAAATTACCTCAAAAAGGGAAATATTTTCAATTATTCATAACTTGTTATGATTAATTGTGAATATTTGGATCAGTTAATTATACTAACTTGATGTAGCTACATTAACATTACAATCACTCAGTTTGTGCTGTGAACACTCAATATTGATCATTAATTAATTCTAAGAAAAGAATATTTTGCATGGCCACAGAAAAAAAAAATCTCTTTTAGCATTTACAGCACTTAAGCAGAGCTCACACTAGAGGAGTTTTTAAATCCTAACCGAATATGAAATCTGGTTGCAGCACACATATAAGGAGAATCTTCACAGATTTTATTCTCACAAATCTCAAACATGCATTTCAAATTTGTAGCGCAGCACACACTACAGGATATTGTTAAGATTATCATATCCAGAAGAGCCTCACGTGATTTCATTGGGAAACGGATGTAAACATATTCGTCACTGAGATAAAAAGGTATGTTTACATTTGCTAGCAGCTTTCTACACTCACCCGGCATGTTCAAAACCATAGTGATTTCTCCTCAGCTTTTCTCTTTGTCTGTACGGTTGTTTCATGTTTTTTGAAGACGCGTTATTCAAGAAGTTGTGTTGTTGTACTTCAATGCACCGTTCCGCTATCTCCGCTGTCCAACGGATTCATACAGCAGCTGGTTTCGCGGTCGCAATTTTAAATGTGCTCTCATTCACTTCTCTCATTGGCTGTTAAAGAACTGACGTAATCTTTCCGATTTAAAATCCTAAATATCAAACATGTTTGATATGATCGGGGCGGCCCCGATTTGTGTGAGAGCAGATCGGGAGGTGCAAGATTCGATCTGTGAACGCCTCACATTACCAGATAATCTGCGGCGAACATCGGAGCCGATCAATATCCTCGACAAGATTTTTTCTCCGATTCTCGGGAGGGGAAAATCGGGCATAAATCGGCCTAAAATTCCTGTAGTGTGAGCCAGGCATTAGAGAGCGTGTAACAAGATCGATCACTGAAGTGACATTTATTTTCAGGCAGGGAAGCAGAACTAAATATGTATTGTGCACAAGTATTCTCGTCGCTTCATAACATTAAGGTTGAACCACTGTAGTCACATGACCTGTTTTAAATGTGTCTTTAGTAGCTTTCTGGGCATCTGAAAGTGTTAATTATCTTGCTGACAATGCAGGCCTCACTGAACCATCAGATTTCATCTAAAATATCGTAATTTGTGTTCTGAAGATGAACGAAGGTCTTATGGGTATAGAAAGACATGAGACAAACTCATCGTGGAGCTCCGCGCTGAAACCGATCATATGCGCGCTCCACGTGTATCATAACAATCGTATTTTTCATGTGTTCGTATTCAAACTCCAGTTCTGACCGCATCGTGCACTGTAAAAAATGACTGTGATTTTAACAGTAAAAGACTGTAAAAATGCTGCGGTGAAAAACCTTCAGTTGGTTTACAGAAAGTTTCCGTACTATATATGGTGAATAACTGTAATAGATCTAACGATACATTTAATGTAATTTTAGGGTAAAATACCGTTAAATTCACAGTTTTTGGAAGTGAAAAATAACAATTCATTGTAAAATTTACAGTGAAAAAACGTAAATTGACATTCCCACAATTCAAGTTTCTTCTTAGTTTTTCTCATTTTTTTCTAATCAGTTATGTACATTAGGGTATTATGTTACATCTAATGTTGTTAAATTAATGTTTATTGCATTTTTAAAATTTCATGCATGTTACCATGATGGTGTTTAGTGTGTGTGTGAATGACACTGTGTGCTCCTTCTATATGTTAGTGTTGTCCTTCTCAGCTTGTGGAAATCTTTGATTCATCATGTGACTCTTATCACCACTGTGGTTGGTGACTGTCAGTGTATTATAAAGGCACAAAACAGATATAATATTTACCAAGTACTAATATCAGTTAATGAAATACGGTATTTTACTGTAAATTCAACAGATTTTTTTTTTTACGTTGCTACTGTATTTTTTACGGTAAAGTTCTGGCAACCACATAACATTTTACTGGGATTTTTTTTACAGTGTGGGCGAAAACAAATCAACACTCATGTGCGGTTGTGTTGAGGGAAACATTTATGGCTCGCATGTTTGAACGCAGCTCGAGCAGACAGAGGTGAATGATCAGCACTTTTACGACATTTGAATTCTCCGCTGTTATGCGAGCTCACCCAAACATATTTTCCATTTGTGCTGGAAGATTACAGCAAAACAATCCACATGCACACAAACCTCTGCTCTGGTCGCGTTGCAGGAAAACACATTGTGTTGTAGCCAGAGATGGGCGTAAATACATGGAAATGTATTTAAGATACAAATACAAAATACTGTGTGGGAAAATGTATTTAAATACAAATACAGAATTTTGTATTTTGAAAATACACAAAATACATGTGAAATTGAAGATTCAGTGCAGGTATCCCTATAGGCTGAAATCTATCTGGGCCTATTCTGAATGCCAAAAAGCATTTAGATATGTGCAACTACTTAGAAACTTACTTCATTTCTGCTCTCTCTGTCATTCTCTGTCTTTCTTAAGTGCTTGCTTCCTTGCTGGTAATTACAAATAAACTTATGTAGTGCAAAATAGCAGCCATTTATATACTTACTTCTGACAAGGTTACAATGTAGTTGTTACGAATGGAGACTCAGGCAGGAGATCCAAGTGCAGCATTTATTTACAAGTGAGAGTGGTCATACAGGCAGGGTCAAAACAGGAACAAACAGGAACAGAGAGGAACAGGCCGGATCGTAGTCAGGGTACAGGCGGTAGATCAGAAGGCAGGCAGATATCACTCACAGAACGGTATACAAAACACAGGTCAGGACAGGCAGCAATGGATCAGCAGCGGGTAAGAGGCAGAAACAAGAACAATAGACAGACTGGATATAAACGCTTGGAATTGTAACATGAGTTAGCAATACTTCGCGGTGAGGTGGTGTGTGTGGAAGTCCTTTATAGTCCAGGTAATGAGCTGCAGCTGGGTGTGGTGATCAGTGATTAGTGTGAAGTGTGTGCAGGTGAGTGGCAGAGAGGATGATGGGAGATGTAGTCCGGGAACAGTGACAGGAACAGACGTGATCGTGACAGTAGTCTATTACTTATGGTGAACACTGCTAAAAAAAACTGTAAAACTGTGGGAACCTTTTCTGCTATATAGCAAAGAATACGGATGGGCGATGTGACCAAAATCTTAATTTTACTTCACAGTAACAATATATGGCATGGTTTCACAATTATCAATATCAGTTTTGATACCACAGCAAAAACTGAATTTCAAACTCTTTTGATGTTTTTATTTATTTTTTTACGCAAGTAGTATAGTAACTTTTATATTTATTTAATGTAACGTTTATTTGTTTCTATATACATAATTAGAAAATATAAAGTTTATCTAAAATAAAAACTTTTTTAATTAGAAATCATTTGGCACTTTTTTTTGGTGAACAATAAAACTAAAAGTGTAGTGTATCTTTCATCATTGTCATCAGAAATGCACACAATCACTACACTAAACTGATGGAGACAGACAATGATTAACCTAATTATTTCGTCTCTACATAAACAATTTGGAAATGTGTCCAGTTGCATTTTCATAAATCACCATGTTTGTAAAATTTAAAATGATTACATTTACAAAATGAGCCTGCATAGCAGAAATAATGAATAAAGTAATGGTCGTGTTTAATACAATTCTTAATTGAAATAAAATAATCAATGAATTAAAAAACATCTATAACACAGTATTGTTCAATTTAGTGTTATACATATGTTATCATATTAATATGTTTTGTTCTAATGTCTCAAGTCACAATTTCAAGTTTACTGGGTTTAACTTGATTATTTGGTTAGGGTTTAAGAAGTGTACTAAAAACTTTTTTCACATGTGTTTTTCACAAACTTCTCATGAGACGAGTGTTTGACATAGTATAAGAGGTGTTTGACAAATTATTCGGCAAACTACTTCCTCTCATCGCTGCTTTTTGGTGGTTTGGATTGCGTGTCTGGTCTGAACTTGTTGATGCATGAAAACAACACCCCGATAAAGAGGATGACTGTCTCAAAGTATTTTGAGTATTTTGAAAATACAAAAATACTCATCTTAAATGTATTTAAAAACAAATTACATTTGATTTTTTCCAAAGGCTTTAAAATACAAAATAGTATTTTGTATTTCAAATACGTATTTTAAATACATGTATCTGAAATACTGCCCATCCCTGGTTGTAGCACTGAGGAAACGAACACCAACGATATGTCTCTGAATGACAAGAGACCGAGGTGAGAGAAGTGAGACTTCTTCTTCTAATCTTATGCACACTACAACCCGGGATGGGCAGTATTTCAGATACATGTATTTAAAATACGTATTTGAAATACAAAATATTTTGTATTTTGTATTTTAAAGCCTTTGGAAAGAATCAAATGTAATTTGTATTTAAATACATTTAAGATGAGTATTTTTGTATTTTCAAAATACTCAAAATACTTTGAGACAGTCATCCTCTTTATCAGGGTGTTGTTTTCATGCATCAACTAGTTGTGTTTGAAGCATTAACGTTACTGCATGTTAGGGATGGGTGATATCATATGACAATATTGTAGATTCGTAGCGATGATATAAATTGTGAATCGATGGAACTTTTTCTAAATTGTTTACATAGATAGGACTTTCTCTTTAGCTTTGTGCAGTTGGAGCCTTTTTTATTCTTTCGCAATTCACATGGCTGTACGCCATGAACCTGCTTACTGCGCACGCTCCTCAGTAAACCTACGAGGCTTTTATGCTTGACGTGCTCTCCGTTGTATAATTCTGTGAAACGACAGAGGGTGACCACCAAAAAGCAGTGATGAGAGGAAGTAGTTTGCCGAATAATTTGTCAAACACCTCTTATACTCTGTCAAACACTCGTCTTGTGAGAAGTTTGTGAATAAATGGATTTCTTCACATGTAAACCGATTAGGTTGTGGGTCATTTTGATGACACATATGAAAAGGTTTTTAATACACTTCTTAAACCCTATCCAAATAATCAAGTTAAAGGGTCATGAAACCCCAAAACACTTTTTTTGAGATGTAAACAGATATGTATAAGCTGCACATCATTGAAAACACTAAAGGTACTCATCAATGTTATTCATAAGTGAAAAATAGTTATTTTTGCATTTTTCAGAGCGATTTCTGTCTTCCTGTTTGAAAAGCTGAGTCGGAGCAACGTCACAAAATCTGACGTCATCGTGTACTTTCGAACATGCTGACGTAGACCGTTTCGAGCGATTCTCGACATATATTCATGACATAAAGCTCATTCAATCCAATCACTGCGCTGTAGTATGCATACGATATGAGGAAGTGTCACTTTTCTCGCCTCGGTCTCTTGTCATTCAGAGACATATCGTTGGTGTTCGTTTCCTCAGTGCTACAACACAATGTGTTTTCCTGCGACGTGACCAGAGCAGAGGTTTGGGTGCATGTGGATTGTTTTGCTGTAATCTTCCAGCACAAATGGAAAATATGTTCGCGTGAGATCCCATTACAGCAGAGAATTCAAATGTCACAAAAGTGCGGCTCATTCACCTCTGCCTGCTCTAGCTGCGTTCAAACACGCGAGCCGTAGGCTGTTTCCCTCAGCACAGCAGCACATGAGTGTTGTTTGTATTTTGCCCGCGATGTGGTCAGAACTGGATACGAACACATGAAAAATACAATTGTTATTATGATATAGACGTGGAGTGCGCATATGATCGTGGAGCTCCGCGATGAGTTTAACAACACTAGCCACGTGGCTCATAGCTCATACAGAATAAAGTATCCGTGTTTAAAGTTTTTATTTCACACATTCTCCTGCACCAAACATTAACCAGCACGGTGTAGTTATGCACACATATTTCATCAAGTCTTGTTCAAATGAATTATATGTGCAAACTGGACACTGATACAGTGGTGTAGCCTATCTGAACGCAACGACACAATTATTCTAAAAGACTGATTTTGAGACTGCAGTGCTCGTAAACGTAATCAAAGTAACATATTATTAGCCCTATCAAATATTCTTTCGCATTTCTCCCTTGGGCTTGGGAGTTTGTTGACATTTTCTCCGTGCTCATATATTAATATTCATTATTCTGTATAATGAGTGTGTTGTATGTCTCTGTTTCATTGGTTGTTCTCTCCCCTCTTCTCCCCCTCTACACTCCCACTTTTCCAGAGCTTTACACGCCCATTTTCACAGACTTTTTGAAACTCAGAGGTGTGAACGACCAGGGTAAAACAGGGAGTTTTTATGACCAGTAAACTTGAAATTGTGACTTGTGACATTAGAACAAAACATATTAATATGCTAACATATGTATAACACTAAATTGAACAATACTGTGTTATATATGTTTTTTAATTCATTAATTATTTTATTTCAATTAACGATTGTATTAAACACGACCATTACTTTATTCATAATTTCTGCTATGCAGGCTTATTTTGTAAATGTAATCATTTTAAATTTTACAAACATGGTGCTTTATGAAAATGTAACTGGACACATTTCCAAATTGTGATTGTGTTTACCCATCTATGCAAATGTTTGTTTATGTAGAGACGAAATAATTAGGTTAATCATTGTCTGTCTCCATCAGTTTAGTGTAGTGATTGTGTGCATTTCTGATGACAATGATGAAAGATACACTACACTTTTAGTTTTATTGTTCACCAAAAAAAAGTGCCAAATGATTTCTAATTAAAAAAGTTTTTATTTTAGATAAACTTTATATTTTCTAATTATGTATATAGAAACAAATAAACTTTACATAAAATAAATATAAAAGTTACTACACTACTTGCGTAAAAAAAAGCATCAAAAGAAATAAAAAAAAAAACATCAAAAGAAGTTTGAAATTCAGTTTTTGCTGTGGTATCAAAACTGATATTGATAATTGTGAAACCATGCCATATATTGTTACTGTGAAGTAAAATTAAGATTTTGGTCACATCACCCATCAGTATTCTTTGCTATATAGCAGAAAAGGTTCCCACAGTTTTACAGTTTTTTTTAGCAGTGTTCACCATAAGTAATAGACTACATTGTAACCTTGTCAGAAGTAAGTATATAAATGGCTGCTATTTTGCACTACATAAGTTTATTTGTAATTACCAGCAAGGAAGCAAGCACTTAAGAAAGAGAGAGAGAATGACAGAGAGAGCAGAAATGAAGTAAGTTTCTAAGTAGTTGCACACATCTAAATGCTTTTTGGCATTCAGAATAGGCCCAGATAGATTTCAGCCTAATAGGGATACCTGCACTGAATCTTCAATTTCACATGTATTTTGAGTATTTTCAAAATACAAAATACTGTATTTGTATTTAAATACATTTTCCCACACAGTATTTTGTATTTGTATTTTAAATACATTTCCATGTATTTACGCCCATCTCTGACTACAGCACAGTGATTGGATTAAATGAGCTTTTTGTCATGAATATATACAGCTATGGAAAAAATTAAGAGACCACTTAACATTGATTTCTGAACTTGGAGTGGTCTCTTAATTTTTTCCATAGCTGTATGTTGAAAATTGCTTGAAACGGTCTACGTCAGCATATCCAACCATGCTCAAACTTGGGCTGAAAGTACACGATTACGTCAGATTTTGTGACGTTGCTCCGACTCAGCTTTTCAAACCGGAAGACAAACTATTTTTCACTTATGAATAAGATTAATGTGTACCTTTAGTGTTTTCAATGATGTTTAGCCTATACATATCTGTTTACATCTCAAAAAAAGTGTTTTGGGGTTTCATGACCCTTTAAAGATCTCAGCATTCTTTCAGATAAATCACCTGACCACTTTAAATTCATTCTAAATGTATGAAGAGCCTCCTGTTGGGAGTGTTCTCATGCTGCCAAGGTAAAAGACCCTGACTGGTGCCCTGAACTAAAAGAGGGGGAAGGTGGCCATCTGATATACTCATAACCATACCTTAAGTAACGTGCGATCCGAAAACCACAACATCAGTGGTGACATGATTACCAATCACATAACTAGCGTCCCTGGGTGGGTGAAAGTATAATATATACATCTACAGTATGTAGGCATGTAGTTCCTGTTTCTAGAGTCTCAAGCTAAGGCCAATGAGGAGGACATGAAGAAACCAGCCTGCTCTCTGTAAATGTTCCTGATGAGTTCAAAACTGCTCTGCTTATACACTCACAGATACAGGTACAGTGTTTGTGTGTGGCTATACTTGTAAAAATGACTAGTGTCATCACTAGATTAATAAGATTTTAGATGGTCCAGATGATTTTAGTGTTTAAATCTAATGATTTCTGTGAGAGTTGGTTCATGGGTTTTTTATGTTATCATTAATATAATAGAAAAACAATGGAAGTCTATGAGATGTCTTCACTAATACAGCTCTTTGTATGTGTGTGTTAGTCGTTTATGGCTCACCTATGCTTTTGAACTAATAGGGAAATACTGCTTATGTGCATGAAGTGTTTGTATTGGCTCTGCACCGCTATACCTTAACTCACTACTTCAGACTTACGCACCCTCCAGAAACCTGCGTTCTGCAAGTGAACGGCGCCTTGTGGTGCCATCACATAGGGGCACAAAATCACTCTCACGGACCTTCTCCGGGACTGTTCCTGGTTGGTGGAATGAGCACTTTACTGACATAACTGACTTCACTCAGCACTTACATACTGTTGTTCTCATGTTGATTTCATGTTTACTCTCATTTGTAAGTCGCTTTGGATAAAAGCGTCTGCTAAATGACTAAATGTAAATGTAAATGTATTGGTATATTAAGATCTGTCCGAGAGCACCAAGAAATCATTTTGCTTCAGCCATTTTTCCTGCTTTCATTGGACTGTTTTTCTTTGACAGTCTACTTGTGTTTATTAAAAGGATTTAATTCCTGATTTTTGCTTTTTTAAAATGCACACAGTTGCTTTTAAAGGCCATGAACATATCAGTCTAGGAACGTTACACCATGTCCACACCGTATGTGACCGTTGTCGCTCGCGACGCAACAGCTAAAAGCTGTCTACACTGGAAGCATCAAAGCGCTTGTTGCTAAGCATTTGTCCTTTATGTCAGTACATCATAAATAGAATGAGGCATCAGTTTACTGTCAGAGATTTGTCACTCGCATCACACTGCATCCAGTGTAGATGTCATCACTGATTATAATGGCTTCTATTGTCTTTGTCGCATTACATTGCAGTGCTCATGTCCAGTCAGTGTCATATCGGTGTTAGCATTTCGCAAGTCTGTTAACTTTTCATGTGTGCCTACTCTTCTCTTGCACGCTCCTTTTCCTACGAGTCCATCAAACAACTGTAGTAAGCCGGAATCAGTCAACAAACATGGTGAGTCATGTCATGTTCTCTTGTTATTGTCACTTGCACTGCCTGTCGCATGTTTAGTATAGCTTTCTCTGTCAGCAACGAGGGCTTCAAATGTCATAAATGCAGGGAAATAGTCAGGCTGACGGAGAAGATTTCAGAATTAGAGACACGCATCCAAACTTTAATCAAGGATAGTAAGAATGCAAGGGCTTTAGACACAGGGCAACTGGGTGACTGTGAGATGGCATAGTCGTGGGACAAAACACAGCTGTTCCATTCTGATTATAACATCAAACAGGTTCTCCCCGTGATGCACGCACTGAGAATCCTGTTGAAAGTGCCCTAGTTATTGCCAATTCTATTACATAGAACACCCCAGGTTACTTCACGGTAACCCTGTTCCCTAAAAAGGCGGGAATGAGAAGCTGCGCTGAGAACTGTGGGAACGTCTTTAGTCGTGACCAGCTGTGAATATGTGTAAAACAACGTCAATGATATTGACCTATATTTATAGCCTGCGTGACGTCATTGGAATGCGTCATAGGCGAGGCTATAATTAGTTGAACATAGTGAAACCTTATGAATATGTGTGGTACATCTGCAGATATTTTGTCTGAAGTGCAGTCCTGGGACATCCCAGTGCAGCAATGAAGCACAGCTTCTCGTTCCTGCCTTTTCAGGGAACAGGGTTACAGTGAAGTAACCCGGGGCATTCCTTCTCAAAGGCTACACTCAAGCTGCGCTGAGAGCTGTTAGAACGTGAATACCCACACCACCGCACTATGTGTCTGGACCCCCAGGCTGTGAAGACTGCGCAGAGAGTCTCAGACACTAGCTTGCGATGTTGACTCAAGGACATGAGAGCCTGGAGTAACATGAACATTCAAACAATAAAACATTATGAATATGTGTGGTGAGGACCAACCTGCCGCATCACAAGCATGTTGCAAGGGAATGCCCTAGAAGAGGCAACCCCCCTGGTGGAATTAGCCCTGATGCCTGTTGGCGAAGTGTGACCATGCGCCCCATAGGCAAGGGCAATAGCATCTCTCACCCAATGTGACATAGTCTGTTTCGTGGCGGCCGCACCTCTGTTACGACTGCCATGACAAACAAACAGTTGCTCTGACTTACGGCACTTGCTAGTGCGGTGGACATAGGTCTGAAGAGCATGGACTGGACACAGTCTGTGAAGTCTCTCCTGATCCGGTATTGTGAACGGCGGAGGGCAGAAGGCTTCGAGAGTGACTGGATGCAAGGTTGAGAAAGGTACCTTCGGCAGATAGTCAGGATGAGGATGCAAAATAGCTTTCACCATTTCTGGGGCAAAGTCTAAGCAGGATGGCACAATGGACAGAGCCTGCAGATCCCTAATTCTATAGAGAAGTTATATCCATGAGAAAAATTTTTTTTTTCAGAGTTAACAGCTTGTCAGAAACTGACTCAAATGGTTCAAAGGGGGTCTCAACCAAGCCATATTGGACTATTGCTAGGTCCCATGAAGGGATCCTGGTTCTAAAAGGAGGCTTAAGCCGCCTAGCTCCTTGAACGAAGCGAGAGAGCAGGACATGCTTGCCCAAAGGCACCCCATCAATCAGAGTGTGGCAAGCCGAAAGAGCGGCCACATAAACCCTGAGAGTGGCGGGGCATGTGCCTGTTGATCATTTTTCCTGCAGAAAATCCAGAGCTGTAGCAATCTGGCAGTTAACCGGAGCTGCATTGTGTGCAATACACCATCTTTCAAAGACACCCCAATTGTTGGCATACCTTGATCCAGTGGAGGGAGCCCTAGCATTTAAAATAATCTCAATAACATCTGGTGAAAGCCCTGTGTCCCTCAGTTGGTTCTCCTCAGGAACCAAACATAAAGGTTTCCACATCTCCGTCAGGGGATTAAATATTGTACACTGCACCTGAAACAGAAGATCCCTCCTTTCCGGTATCCGTATCTTACAGATCGGTCCTACAAGCAGCTTCGGATTCAATTGTTTTCAAACAATTGTGTACCTCGTCATTGCTGTCAGTGGTTTGGTCAGCAGTACCAAGCAACTCTCTCAAAGCAATGACAGCAGTGTGTGGCACAGATGTTGGCTTAATCATTGAATTTGAAGTCGCATAACAACGTTGCCTGAAAGATGCTGTGCCGTCATGTGCTGCGTATTAAGATTATGTAAAATTGTATTTACCTGGTGTGAGGTGTGTAACGTCAGTGGATGTGGACTTTTTTCAGCATCTCATACTATCAGGGCAGCAGCAGCCACTGCTCGAAGGCAGACCTTGTGTAATGTTGTCTAATGTTTTGGAAAAATACGCCAAAGGGTGATAACTTGTACCATGTTCCTGGGCCAGTATCTCCGCTGCAATGCTCCCGCTCTCGTGCATGTAAAGGTGGAAGTCCTTTTTGTAGCCAGGAAGGCCCAACACATCCATTTCAACAGTCCACTTGATTGCTTGTTGTGGCTTTGGTGTCAATGTCCTTCTGAGATAATGTGTCCCAGATAAGAGATTTGTGGTCTCACCCACTGCACTTTCTTTCTTGAAGCTTTAAACCCCGCCTCTGCAAATTGCAGACAATGATGAAGGCCTGTTCACAGTCCTTTGCTGTCATGGCTGAGCAGGTCATCTGCATACTGTAGTAAACATGTAGTCGGTGGGAGCTTGATGTGGCTGAGGGTTTTGTGCACGATCGCAGAGAACACAGCAGGCGAGTCAACGTAGTCCTGAGGAAGACGTGTCCATGTAAATTGTTGTTGTTTGTTGTTTGTACATAAATGAAAATAAGGGCTGCACCTCTACAGATATCGATATGCTGAAAAAAAAATCAGAGCATATATCAAGGACAATACAGAATTTATGTGTAGGTGGTACTGAATTTATTATATTTACCACATCCGGTACCACTGGTGAAAGCGGTATGATCAGATCATTGATCTTCCTCAACTCTTGTGTCAGTCACCAACTTTGTCCATCTGCTTTGAGAATAGGATTAACAGGTGTGTTATATGGCGAATGTGTGTTAATATTAATGCCATGTTTCAACAAATTTTCAATCACAGGTTCCATGCCCTTTTCTTTCTCTGGAGAGAGGGTATTGTTTTACATAGACCGGTGTTTTTGTTTTCAGCTATGCAGTGTACAGTTTATCATTGATGAAAGCTTGTGCTCAGCCCACGGTTTTGGATTTAATAATTTCAGTGACGCTATCTCTTCTCCCTCACTCTCAGCTTCACTCAGCATGTAATCAGCAGGATGAGGGTATGGCTCAGTGGACACCATCAGCACAGAAGGGAAGAAAAGAGAAACATCATCATCAAAATCATTTTCATAAAATGTTGACCAATGTGACCACAGGCAATATTTTTACCATCTACATTCAATTCCAAATTTGGCAAATCAATTTTGTTATTTTTATATTTTAGAGTGAGCATAAAAGTACTTGGGGTTCCTTCACTCCTTAGGCATCCCTATTGGGGAGTCCATTCTGTTTGGTATTTGTTACTCTTGGTTGGAGTTGGAGTTCTCCTTTTTTTTCTGTCTCTCCCATTTGCTCTGCGTCTTTGCTCATCATATTTTGGTTTCCTGCACTCTTGTGCCCAATGAACAGGTTTGCCACAATAATGACATTTCCCTCGCCTTCGTGTCCCTTTTCCAGTCTTTTTATCATTTTCTGTTTTAAGAGAAGGACACACATCAATTATCTCTGTCTCTGTCACATCATCCCCCGAAGTTCTGAGGAGTATTAATCCAAAATCTGGACCCATCAGTTGTGCATAACAGGTATGACTTTTCAGAATCTGCACAAATTTCACTGGATGAGAGGGAGAAGGCAGATTGTTACATTTGCTCTCGATGTCACTTGCCTTAGCAGGGCATATGGAAATTTGATTTCCCTGTCTCACAAACATAAAAGCAGGCTTTGATTTTTTTCTCACCTTTTGCCTTCTTGCAGTCTGCCCATTTACTGGGAGCTTTGCACTTTTCATATCCCCTGGCTTAAAAGAGCCTTCTTTGGGGAAAGGATCCAATTGTATTTTTCCTTGAGTCCACCCCTCTAAATTTGATAAATAGGGTTCAGTCCAATATCCACAATTATTTCTAAACATCCAATTTCGGGGTGTCTCATCTTGTATTGGTCTTGATATCTTTTGACCCATCCTTCACCTAATTTGTCACCTTCACCAATTTTATTAATTTGTCAACCGGAATATTCCCATCAACATTTCCGTAAGAGTGGATCTAAACAGATATCCGTCAGAGCGGATCTGCACGGATCTTCCTCGCACGGAGGGATAGCCAAAATCTTTGCCAGGTAGCTGTGCATTTAAACAGTACCCTTACAGACAAATCTTTCTGGACTAACTTTTAGAGCTGCATCCAAGGATAACCTATTATGGGATGAATTCAATCAGTCCTACCACCACAGGAAATTATTAAAAACAACTTACCTGTGATGAAGGATGAACTCTCAGTCCCCCTCAGTGTTTCTTGGGAATATCCCGGACGAGCCCCCAAAGTGTTAGATCAAAATCTCAATAATAGGTAGAATATTTGTAGTCTCAGTCATCAGTTAAGAAACAGGCGCCTCAACCCCTGTGATGTGTGTCAGCAGCAGCACGAGATCTTGGGAGAATGACCAAGCAGACACAGATAAAGTGTGGTACAAAGCATTCACAGATTTATTCAGGAAGAAGAGTCATATTTATAGACATAGGTCAAATAACAATCTCCAGAATGGCTTGAGCATCCAATCATATGACTTAAGAATCAAACCTTACCATGTATGGCGTTTCAAGAAATATAATATCAAATAAGAAATGTATGTGCATAAATGTGTGTGTGTCTTCAACTTCTGGTTATGTGTGAGAGTGTCAGTGTGTCCAAGAACTACTACTTCTTGTTTTGTCTAGGTAGGCACATGATGTGCACAATGGAAAAATCCAGAGACATACAGAAAGTCAAAATGTGAAGCCCAAGAAATAAGAAATTATTTAACAGGCCCCGAAAGTGAACCTCAGGAACGGAATGAAGGAAGGAAATAGTTTGAGGAGAGCTGCTTCACACACACTTCACAGTATGCACCTGTGGTTCATCTAATTACAGCCTAGCTTACGACGCATTCCAATGATTTCACACAGGCTATAAATATAGGTCAATTTCAGTGACGTTGTTTTACACATATTTACAGCTGGTCATGACTAAAGACATTCCCACAGCGCTCAGCGCAGCTTTGAGTGTAGCCTTTGAAAGGGAACATGAAAATAGAGACACCAGCCACCATAGTCACATGTTTTCCAGGAGCCATGAGCACTTGACATCAAAGCAAATTTAAAAGTGCTGGCTAATGCTAATCGTAAATACTCTTAGATTATTATGCACGTAGGCACTAATGATGTCCGACTTTGCCAGTCTGCCACAACAAACTGGTGCCCAGGTCAGGATGCAGACAGACTGGCTAAACCGACTGTCTGCTAGTTGTCTCTAAGTAAGATAAATCACAACACATAGAGACTTTTTCACCTAGATATCATCACATGGAGACAGTGTCTGTTAACCAAATTAGTAAATAAAAAAAAAAAAAAAACATAATACAGATGAACAAATGATAAAGCTTGGGTTGCTGAATATTAGATCCCTTTCTTCAAAAGCACTTATTGTAAATTATATTATCACAGACAATAATCTAGATGTGCTGTGTTTGACAGAAACCTGGTTAAAACCAGACAATTGCATTACTTTAAATGAGTTTAGCCCTCAAGGTTACTGGATTGGCATTTACAGACATTCTAAACTCTATCGGAGTTAGACAACACACATCAGGACCCACTCATATTTTCACATGTAATCAGTAATGATGCTGTTGAAATTCTGCAGCAGAGTGAAGACATCTCAGATCATTATCTAGTTTTGTGTATTTCATTTAGCCAAGGCAGCAAAACTGACTTCCTGTTACAGCTATGCTAGAACTATCACTTCTACCACTAAAGATTGCTTTATCAATAATCTTCCTGATCAGTTTCACCTTAGCTTACAAGAACTAGATGTTGCAACAGAAACTACTGACTCTGTCTTTTCCAGCACATTAGACACAGTTGCTCATTCACGCTTAAAGAATGTTAAGGAAAACAGTCCAATGCTGTGGTACAATGAGCACAAAATGGAGCGCAGCTGGAAGAAAACAAAACTAGAAGTTTTTCGCATTTCGTGGAAAGAAAGCATTTTTGCGCACAGAAAGGCCATAAAAACTGCTAGATCTGCTTATTTTTCAGATCTCTATGAACTTCTTTACTTGCGAGATTGACAATATTAGAGAGAAAATTATAACCATGCAACCATCTACAACAGTATCACGTCTGACAAATTCCATTTATTCACTGCTTTAGGAAAAGAAGAATTGTCTAAACTTGTTAAATCGTCTATAACAACCCTATACCAACTAAGCTATTGAAAGAGATGCTTCCAGAGGTCATAGATCCTCTTCTTAAAGGGGCTCTATGTAAGATTTTTACTTTAATAAAGCATAAAAATACCCCAATATGTTTGCAGATATTTAAGAAACATGCTAAGTTCACCTACTTGTTTCTCAGAAAAACAATGCTGCATCCAGATATTCTACTTTGAAATGTACGTTCCATGTCGGAATGTCTGTTTTTGTTTTGGTCTGTGCGAAACCATGTGCTGCAGTTTTTCCAATAGTATTTCGACATCACAGGTTGCCAGTTGGCGGAAAACACCGCGTTCTGCAGCCATGGAAACCAGCAAACAAACTGGGTCAGAGAATCAGGCAATAACGTCAGCTGCGCGTTCTCGCTCTCTTCTCTGTCACGGTGAAGTGACACACACCCGCGTGGGCGCCTCTCCTCTCTCTCTCTCTCGTCTCTTTTGCTCCGGTTAAATAGTGCTTGTATTGCGCATAATTTTAGTCATTCCCGCAGGTTTCGCGCTCACACCAAAAGCGCGCGCACCACAGATCTATATAAGTGAAGCTAACGGGCCATGCTCAGTCTTCAGAGACAGAACTCAAACAGAGTCACACAAGTACCAAAATAAGCGCCTTCCTGCGCTTAAACTGTCAAATACATACAAAAGTGTCAAAACCAGCGGCACAGGCAATCTTGGCGAGTATACAGATAAACACAGTCAGTTTTTAGTCGTTAAATAGCTAAGAAAGTGAACTCATGTCGTGTGTAACAGTATTGGGTCCATTGAACATTCATAGTTCATAGACTCTTAAAGGCAGGGTAGGTAAAAAATGTATAAAAAAACTTTTTTTTCAAAATTTGTTTAAATGTTATTTATATATCAATACATAATTAAAATGTTAGTACTCTGAAAAAGAAAGTATAAAAATCGAGTGTCTGTAGACCTCTCACAACTGTTTTAAAGACAGCTCATTATTTCCATTCATTCCACCCCCTCCTTTCTGGGCTCCTTCCAAAGCCACGCCCCCAAAACGCATGAACGCGCGACTCCGACCACTGAGCTGGAAGACGCATTATTTACCTGAGACGAGCAGAGACGAAGGAGCACAGTGCATGTAGTAACATCATGTCCGAATCACATGTGATAAAAATAACTTTATAATTATGAAGATAAACAAACAAGATGCATTTTAGTACTCACTATCAAGCTAGCATATTGATATTGGTAAAGTTTAAAATATATATTTTTTGATTCGCTAACGAGCTAGTTATCTATAAGGCAAAGCTAAAAACTGGTTGCATGATACACGTTTTTCCATTACCATCATTTACACTGTGATGAAGATGAATTTCGTGTAAGATTCATAACATATACGTTGTTCTTTCTTCAAAAGCACTTATTGTAAATTATATTATCACAGACAATAATCTAGATGTGCTGTGTTTGACAGAAACCTGGTTAAAACCAGACAATTGCATTACTTTAAATGAGTTTAGCCCTCAAGGTTACTGGATTGGCATTTACAGACATTCTAAACTCTATCGGAGTTAGACAACACACATCAGGACCCACTCATATTTTCACATGTAATCAGTAATGATGCTGTTGAAATTCTGCAGCAGAGTGAAGACATCTCAGATCATTATCTAGTTTTGTGTATTTCATTTAGCCAAGGCAGCAAAACTGACTTCCTGTTACAGCTATGCTAGAACTATCACTTCTACCACTAAAGATTGCTTTATCAATAATCTTCCTGATCAGTTTCACCACATACCAGATAGCTTACAAGAACTAGATGTTGCAACAGAAACTACTGACTCTGTCTTTTCCAGCACATTAGACACAGTTGCTCATTCACGCTTAAAGAATGTTAAGGAAAACAGTCCAATGCTGTGGTACAATGAGCACAAAATGGAGCGCAGCTGGAAGAAAACAAAACTAGAAGTTTTTCGCATTTCGTGGAAAGAAAGCATTTTTGCGCACAGAAAGGCCATAAAAACTGCTAGATCTGCTTATTTTTCAGATCTCTATGAACTTCTTTACTTGCGAGATTGACAATATTAGAGAGAAAATTATAACCATGCAACCATCTACAACAGTATCGCGTCTGACAAATTCCATTTATTCACTGCTTTAGGAAAAGAAGAATTGTCTAAACTTGTTAAATCGTCTATAACAACCCTATACCAACTAAGCTATTGAAAGAGATGCTTCCAGAGGTCATAGATCCTCTTCTTAAAGGGGCTCTATGTAAGATTTTTACTTTAATAAAGCATAAAAATACCCCAATATGTTTGCAGATATTTAAGAAACATGCTAAGTTCACCTACTTGTTTCTCAGAAAAACAATGCTGCATCCAGATATTCTACTTTGAAATGTACGTTCCATGTCGGAATGTCTGTTTTTGTTTTGGTCTGTGCGAAACCATGTGCTGCAGTTTTTCCAATAGTATTTCGACATCACAGGTTGCCAGTTGGCGGAAAACACCGCGTTCTGCAGCCATGGAAACCAGCAAACAAACTGGGTCAGAGAATCAGGCAATAACGTCAGCTGCGCGTTCTCGCTCTCTTCTCTGTCACGGTGAAGTGACACACACCCGCGTGGGCGCCTCCTCTCTCTCTCTCTCGTCTCTTTTGCTCCGGTTAAATAGTGCTTGTATTGCGCATAATTTTAGTCATTCCCGCAGGTTTCGCGCTCACACCAAAAGCGCGCGCACCACAGATCTATATAAGTGAAGCGAACGGGCCATGCTCAGTCTTCAGAGACAGAACTCAAACAGAGTCACACAAGTACCAAAATAAGCGCCTTCCTGCGCTTAAACTGTCAAATACATACAAAAGTGTCAAAACCAGCGGCACAGGCAATCTTGGCGAGTATACAGATAAACACAGTCAGTTTTTAGTCGTTAAATAGCTAAGAAAGTGAACTCATGTCGTGTGTAACAGTATTGGGTCCATTGAACATTCATAGTTCATAGACTCTTAAAGGCAGGGTAGGTAAAAAATGTATAAAAAAACTTTTTTTTCAAAATTTGTTTAAATGTTATTTATATATCAATACATAATTAAAATGTTAGTACTCTGAAAAAGAAAGTATAAAAATCGAGTGTCTGTAGACCTCTCACAACTGTTTTAAAGACAGCTCATTATTTCCATTCATTCCACCCCCTCCTTTCTGGGCTCCTTCCAAAGCCACGCCCCCAAAACGCATGAACGCGCGACTCCGACCACTGAGCTGGAAGACGCATTATTTACCTGAGACGAGCAGAGACGAAGGAGCACAGTGCATGTAGTAACATCATGTCCGAATCACATGTGATAAAAATAACTTTATAATTATGAAGATAAACAAACAAGATGCATTTTAGTACTCACTATCAAGCTAGCATATTGATATTGGTAAAGTTTAAAATATATATTTTTTGATTCGCTAACGAGCTAGTTATCTATAAGGCAAAGCTAAAAACTGGTTGCATGATACACGTTTTTCCATTACCATCATTTACACTGTGATGAAGATGAATTTCGTGTAAGATTCATAACATATACGTTGTTCTACAGATAAACAGAGTAACATACACTCAAATATCAACTCACAACTGCATTGCAGACACAAAATAATAACACACACATACAACAAAGTGTGTACGACACACACAGATACAAGATAAAGACATCAGTAAACATAGGTAGAGAATATAAAAACAAAACAAAGGCGAAAAAAAACGTGCAGGTAAACTTACAGGTGAACATGGTAAAAGAGTTAGACAGAGGGTAAATATAGTTCTAAGAAAAGTTCCTAGATGCGGAGTAACGTTAGGCTTACTATCTGTTAAACATGTATTTAGTTAATTATCTAAAGCAAAATTATGCACAATTCAACACTATAGCTATCATCTTGAGCAAGGCCTATAGATTATTTATCGTCTCTACTACGGCTCGCTGAGTAATGTTATGTTAGCTATATTACGCAGCTACGTGTGCTAATGACACATGCTTCATGAAAAAATAAACAAAAAAATATGTATGATCAAAATACAAAAAGAAAGATTTACCTGTCCAGCAGAAATAAAGCCATCAAGGAGTCACTTTTCAGCCTCTTGAGTTCCCTCAGTTGAGAGGGAGTAAAATCTTTGCGTGGCAGGGGGAGCTGCCACTGGACCTGCCGCGGTTATGCGCGCCTGCCTCGGGACATTCCGTGGTTATATGCGCCTGCCTCGGGACCTTCCGTGGTTATATGCGCCTGCCTCGGGACCTGCCACTGTTATATGATGCATATATGATAAATGCCGATTGATGCATGCGTGCAAACTGTGCACAATCCTGCTCTCAGTTCTCGCCATCGCTGGAAAGCCACGCCGATATTAACTCGCGTTTTATTTCTTTGTTTATCCAAAGACTTTTTGTTCATTGCCTTTTCGTGTACTGTTACTGTTTCCTTTTTTTGCCTGGTTTGCCTTCACTAACTGCATAGGCCGGTACTGTGAGTTCTTACATTTTAATTATGCATGGATATATATAGAAAGTTTAAACAAATTTGGAACAAAATTTGTTACCTACCCTGCCTTTAAAGGGACAGCAGTCCATTTATCACATATTCCTGCTGCTGTCTGTCATGTTAATCAAAGAACAAAAGACAAAGAAAATCACTTTCTGCTCTTGACTGAATACGTTATATAACTTTAATACTAAGAATTATTTGCAATAAAGACTACAGAAATTAAGGTAACCAATGCAAAATAACACAATGTGTTATTTTACATTTGATTACTTTAATTTCTGTAGTATTTCTTACCTGAATAACAACCCAGTTAACCCGAAAAACTTAGTTTCATAGCTCTCTTTATTCTATTGCATTTATTTGAGCTGTTTATATTTTATTACTGACTTTTACTTGTTTTTTTATGAAAATAAAACTCTGCATTGAAGAAAAGTAGATTTTTGTTTGTATATGTTGTCATTTATAGTGCTTAGAAAGAAAATCGGAATCAGCAAAAAATGGGTATCAGCTGATCACACTAACAAAACAATCGGAAATCGGAATCGACCAAGAAAATTGCAATCGGTGCATAAATTAACTCATCAGCTTACAGTGTTTAAGTCTCCTCAGCTTTCATTGTCAATTGCGCTCCCTATTGTTGCTGGCAACCATATGCTGTAAAAGCTGGCAACCCGTGACTTTGAATGAGGGGACGGGCCAAACAATATTTTGAATTTGGACTGCAGTACCTATTTTGAACACTGGGTGTCATTATTACATAGAGCCCCTTTAATATTGTTAATTCATCTTTAAGCTGGCTATTATTAAATCTCTTATTAAAAAACCCACAACTTGATCCTAGAGAATTGGTCAATTACAGGCCGATCTCAAATCTCACTTTTCTGTCAAAAATAGTGATGTGTCGTTCGCGAACGAGCCGGCTCTAAGAGCCGGCTCTTTTACGTGAACGTCGGGAGCCGGCTCTTTAAATAATAAACTATGATTTTGACTATGATAGGTGTGAAAACAGTTCTAATTAAATTATTAAATGAAATCATACTCGCAATGTCTCACAATTTCACAAATTGTTTTCACACCTATCATAGTCCAAGACATAGTTAAAACATTTATTATTTAAAGAGCCGGCTCTTTTCAGTGAGCTGAGTCAAACGAGCCGGCTCACAAAAAAGAGCCGGAATGCCCATCACTAGTCAAAAATACTAGAAAAGGCAGTATCATCACAGCTGTGTTCCTTCTTGGAAAGAAATGGTATCTGTGAGGATTTCCAGTCAGGGTTTTAGTACCATAGTACTGAGACTGCTCTCATTAGAGTTACTAATGATTTGCTCTTATCATCAGATCGTGGTTGTATCTCTCTATTAGTGTTACTGGATCTCAGTGCTGCATTTGACACTATTGATCACAATATTCTTTTAAATAGACTAGAAAATTATGTTGGCATTAGTGGAATTAGTGGAATCATACTTATCTGACCATTATCAGTTTGTAGTAGTAAACGAAGAGATGTCATATTGATCACAAGTTCAGTGTGGAGTACCGCAAGGCTCAGTATTAGGACCCTTGCTGTTCAGTCCTGTCCCCTTAGGGAGATATCATTAGGAAGCATGGCGTTACTTTTCACTGCTATGCTGATGATACTCAGCTCTATATTTCTTCAAGCTCTGATGAAACGGAATGCATAGCTGATATAAAAAAATTGGATGACCAGGAATGTCCTACAACTAAATTCAGAAAAAAACAGAGATTCTAATTATTGGGCCGCCCATATATCAGTCAAATAGGCCCTGTCTCCGGTTCAACACTGTTCCTTTCTTGGACCACTTTTGATAGATACTGACCACTGCAGACCGAGAACACCCCACAAGAGCTGCAGCTCTGACCCAGTCGTCTAGCCATCACAATTTGGTCCTTGTCAAACTCGCTCAAATCCTTGCGCTTGCCTATTTTTCCTGCTTCTAACACATGATCTTTGAGGACAAACAGTCTTCCAGTTTTGTAGAATTTCACAGACAGACCAGAATTAGTTCCAGGCAGGTCTTGACCACATTGCAGTTCCATATCACTTCGCCAAATGATTTCAGTTATTTCAATAGGTCCTACAGCGTACAACCACAAAAGAACCAAAACCCACAACGACACCGACCAAGCACGCTGTCTCTCCCCCACTCAAATGCACACACGTACAGGACAGACACTCACACAGAAATGTGTTGTCAGCGCTGCTCTGATGATTTTATCAGTAAAATAGTTTAGCAACTTAAAAGCTACATGACATTTCTCACCAGCGAGGTAATAACTGTGTGGCTCATGAGGTAGATAAACTATAGTTTTACTATTAGTAGAGACCTATGGTAGAGACACTGCTGCCGTGAGAGAGGCACAAACTCAGGTAGGCTGATTCACATGCTTATTCTCTCTCTCTCTCAACTGCGTTAATAACTGTATCAATGGTATTATTTTGCTATCAATACTAGAGTAGACTTAAAATTCAAAGTTAAATTGTTCAGTGATTGTGTAGCAATGCATCAGTGGTGTGCGCGTGTTTAATAGAGACTAGAGCACATTGATGAAGGAGCTTCATGTCATCTTCTCATGTGATTGTCAATGGCCGTCTTGAAATGCGATTGGATAAGGTGGTCTTGGAAAACAGCTTAGAAAAAGGATGTAGATGAGGATTTAGGTAATTTGGGCCACAGTTTGACAATCATCTTAATGTCAAAACAGCAGCCCAGTTTACATAAATTCACCATGTACAAGATCTCACTCTATATACAAGAGTACACTCCTCAGATTTCAGCAATGTTCTCAAGGGACAATACTATAGAAATGAAAATTGTATATACTTTAGAGTAGTCAATGTGCTGTTTCTATAGCAGTATATATTTACTGTCCTCTAAAAATAATTTAACATACAGCCTTTTTGTCTAAATTTCTGGCAACAAAAGTGAGTACACCCTAAGTGAACATGTCAAAACTGTGTCCAAAGAGTCAATATTTTGTGTGAGCACCATTGTTATCTAGCACTGCCTTAATCCTCATGGGCATGGAATTCACCAGAGCTGCACAGGTTGTTGCTGGGGTCCTCTTCTATTCCTCCATAATGACATCACAGAGCTGCTGGATGTTAGACACATGGTGCTTCTCCACCTTCCAATTGAGGATGCCCTACAGGTGCTCAAATGGGTTCAGGTCAGGAGACATACTTGGCCACTCCATCACCTTCAGCTTCCTCAACAAGGCAGTTGTCATCTTGGCGGTGTGTTTGGGGACATTATCATGTCATTAAGCCCAGTTTCTGAAGGGAGGGCAATGTTGTTTCCATCAATGAAGCGCAGCTCCCCAGTACCAGCAGCAATCATGCAGCGCCATACTATGATGCTCCCACCACCACCATGCTTGACTGTAGGCAAGACACAATTTTCTTGATACTTCTCACCAGGGCGTTGCCACACATGCTGGACAACATCTGAGCCAAACAAGTTTATCTTAGTCTCATCAGACCACAGGACATGGTTCCAGTAATTCATGATCTTGGACAGGTTGTCTTCAGCAAACTGTTTGCGGGCTTTCTTGTGAGCCAGCTTCAGAAGAGGCTTCCTTCTGGGATGACGGCCATGCAAACCGACTTGTTGCAGTGTGCGGTATATGGTCTGAGCACTGACAAGCTGACCTTCTACAACCTCTAAAGCAATGCTGGCAGCACTTATGCATCTGTTTTTTGAAGCCAGCTTCTGCACCTGACACAAAGCACAAGGACTTAACTTCTTTGATTCAACTTCTTTGGCCTGTTCAAAAGTGGAACCCGTCTTGGAAAACCTCTCTCTATAACCCTGGCCACTGTGCTGTAACTCAGTTTCATGGTGTTACCAAACTTATTATAGCCGAGGCCATCTTTGTGGAGAGCAACAATTCTAATTCTCAAATCCTCTGAGAGTTCTTTGCCATGAGGTGCCATGTTGAACATCCAGTGATCAGTATGCAGGCTTGGGAGGGTTACTTTAAAAATGTATTCCGTTACAGTTACAAATTGCTTCATAAAAAAAGTATTCAGTAACGTAATCCAAGTACCACAATATATGAAAGTAATGTAATCTGATTACTTTTGTGTTATATATATATATATATATATATATATACAAAGAAAGAAAGAAAGAAAGAAAGAAAAATTGGTTGGGGGGGAATAAACTTCACTATAAATAAATGCAATTAAAATGCAATTAAATTTGAAATTTTCAAGGAGAGACTTGACATGGTGTTATTATGGCAAAAATAATGATTTATTTTGTTTTAAATGAAACTATTGTAATCCTGATAGTGTCCCCCCTTTTTTTCAAAATGTAACTGTAATCTGATTAGTACATTTTTTGACGTAACTGTAACAAATTACAGTTACTGGATTTTTGTATCCTGATTATGTAACGCCGTTACATGTATTGCATTACTCTCCAACCCTGTCAGTATGAAAGGATTGTACTCAAAGCACCAAATTTTAACTGATCTAATATAAGATACACAATTTGGTATGGTCCTGTCAAGCAGACACAAACATGAACATGATGAATAGGACATGTGGCTTTGCATGGTTAAACCAAGTACATCAGTTATCACTTAGGGTGTACTCACTTTTGTTGCCAGCTATTTTGACAATAATGGCTGTATTATTTTCAGAGGACAGTAAATCTATACTGCTATACAAGAAATGTGAGGGGTGCACTGTATATAAAGGGTGAATTCGGGGTAATTGGGACACTTTTTGCCATTGAGATGACTTGGAAAAAATGTCCCAATCAACCTGAATTCACCCATATGTAAAGATATTATACTGGAGAGCTGTTATTGTCCAGAGGAGAATGACTCCTTCTATATGGATTCTGTCATATTCAACAGGTAGTTGATTAAAATAAATAAAAAAGGGATTTGAATAAATAATTAAAAAATACTTAAATATATACATCTAACATTACAGCAATGTAGTGAGTGGGGAGAAAACAATGTGTGGAAACTAAAAGCTTGAAAACCGCAGCTATTATACAATAAAAATATTACTTGAAAGTTTTAATGTTTAAAGTTTTCTCATTCTGTTCAGTTTGGTCTTGAAACATTTATAAAGGATTTTATTGGAGGTTTTGTTCTTTGGAGAATGACTCATTGATTATTTATGTATATAGTCTGTGGCGACCAGGGCGGGCGAGAGCCGTGAGGGAACGGCGTGAGGCCGGTGGCGCGAGTGTTAATGAGCTTCACCTGGGAGGCGCACAGGCGTTGAGTCCCTCACGGAGGGGCTCCGGGAGCATAAAAGGAGGAGCAACTACCGTGGAGGACGAGAGAGGACCAGGCCTGGACTTTATTTTATGTTTTATTATGTTTGTGGGGCCGGCAGACGTCCGTGAGGGTCTGCCGGCATTACTTTCGTTTTGTTCTTTGTTTATTTTATATTAAAGTTTTGTTGAATGTTCGCCGGTTCCCGCCTCCTTCTTCCCATTTACGAACTGCGTTACATAGTCATTTTACTAGCTGTATATAAATATAATTTGAGAATTTTCTCTTTTCATATTGGTTTTGAATCGTTAATAAAGGGAATTTATGGAGGTTTTGTTCTTTGGAGAATGACTCCTTTTTGATTCTTTAAGGATTTCAACTGGCTATATATACTGTATATAAATATATAATATAAATATTACTTGGAAGTTGTAATGTTTTAAGTTTTCTCCTTTCCAGTTTGATCTTGAATCATTTGTAAAGGGATTTGACTGGAGGTTTTGTTCTTTTGGAGAATGACTCCTTATTGATTCTTTATGGATTTAGGCTATATATAACATAAATATTATTTGGAAGTTTTAATGTTGAGAGTTTAACCTTTTCAGATTGGGTTTGGTTTGTTAATAAAGGGATTTTATTGGGGGTTTTGTTCATTGGAGATGACTCATTGATTCTTTATGTATGTAGACATTTATTCTACTAGCTATAATAAGTTTTAGTGTTTAAAGTTCTCTCTTTCTTTTTAGATTGGTTTTGAATCATTTATAAAGGGATTTTCCTGGAGGTTTTGTTCTTTGGAGAATGATTCCTTATTGATTCTTTAGTCAGTTTACCAGCTATAATATTAATATTATTTGGAAGTTTTTACATTTAAACTGTTCTCTTTGTTTTCAGATTGTGATTGGCTTTGAATCATTTGTAAAGGGATTTGACAGGAGGTCTTATTCTTTTGGAGAATGAGCCCAACTCGACTCTGGTTCTTCTGGACCGCGGTGATTCTGGTCATCGTTCTCCATTTAGCTCCATCAGAGGCTCAGGATGAAGAAAAACCCTGTATGGAAAAATTCAGTCTTGGCACAGAGGATGTTGTGTTGAAGACGGATGAATCTGTGAGGAAAGGAGCCACGTTCCTGGGTTCTCCTCGGGTGTCTTGGGCTGAAGACTGTGTTCAGGTGTGCTGTAATGATCCGAACTGCAATCTGGCTCTGATGGAACACGGACAAGATCCCAAAAGCATCAGCTCCTGCTTTATCTTCAACTGTCTGTACAAACAGAAGAACGTCTGTTACTTTTTGTGGAGGAAGGGCTTCAAGAAATACTTTCTGAAGTCTGTTTTTAAAGATAACCTCAAGCAAAAGGTTTCAGGTAAGAGGAAATCATGTGGAGATGTTGTTTATTTTACAGTTCAGCAATAAATGAGTTGTTTTTTACATGTATTTTTAAAGATTACATTGAGGAACAGGTGTCAGGTAAGAAAAAAATATCTTAGATGTGTCTAGAAATCTCTTGCAGATATCTAGGGGTTTTACAATAAAGAATGATTATATTCAGTATTTTTAGGTGTAGTGTTTTTGGTCGAATATGTCTTGGGAAACAATCATGCATGTCCAGACCTGCCAAAATCCTCAGAAGTGTGTCATTGTTTCATATTTTAGCCAGTTGTTATAACCAGGGGTGTAGGAATAATTTGAAAATATTTTTTTTTATCATAAACAGCACTTTATTAGTTCTCTAGTAACTCTCCCTATCAGCTGATCTTAAGTATGCAAGATCCATGTTGTATTACGCTCTGGCTTGATCATTCCTGGCATCTTGTGCAGTTCCCATGGTTATTGTTTCATTTTGCAGTGTTTCATCACAGCAGTGTTTTGATTTTTTTCAGACATGGAGGACAAACCTCCAGTTGCATCGGCCGGGCAGGACAGAGTCGTTCAACCGGGTGAAGTTGTGACACTGGACGGCACTGAGAGCAAAGATGATAAAAAGATTGTGAAGTATGAGTGGGAGCAGGTGTCTGGAGACCCGTCGGCTGTTATGACGGTGTGTTATATTGGAATAGTATATTCTGAAAATATGCATCAGATTAGTTTTGTAAATTCTGCCTATTTATTTGTTTTTTTATTTAGATATTTAATTCATGTACATCCACTAATTTTTGTCAGAAAGGGCACTTTGAGGATTCAGTGATCGTCTCCAATCTTTCTCCTGGGACACATAAGTTCAGACTTACTGTCACAGATGATGCAGGACAGAGGGGCTCGACCGAGGTCTCAGTTTTGGTCCTGACACCAGAACAGTCACTCCGTAAGTATATGCTGCCACTGAGCCAAATAATGAGAAAGAACCAAATTGCATATCACAGCTATGCAGATGACACCAAGATTTACCTAGCCCTATCACCTAACAACTACAGCCCCATTGACTCCCTGTGCCAGTGCATTGATGAAATTAAAAATTGGATGTGTCTAAACTTCCTTCAGTTAAACAAAGACAAAACTGAAGTAATTGTGTTTGGAAACAAAGATGAAGTTTTCAAAGTGAACATGTACCTTCACTCTAGGGGTCAAACAACTAAAAATCAAGTCAGGAATCTTGGTGTCAATTGGAATTTTGGAGTCAGACCTGAGTTTCAGTAGCCATGTAAAGACAATAACTAAATCAACGTATTATCATCTCAAAAATATTGCAAGAATTAGATGCTTTGTCTCCAGTCAAGACTTAGAGAAACTTGTTCATGCTTTCATCACCAGCAGGGTGGATTATTATAACAGGCTCCTCACTGGTCTTCCCAAAAAGACCATAAGACAGCTGCAGCTCGTACAGAACGCTGCTGCCAGGATTCTGAGCAGAACCAGAAAACATGAACACATCACACCAGTCCTCAGGTCCTTGCACTGGCTTCCAGTTGCATTTAGAATTGATTTTAAAGTACTGTTACTTGTTTATAAATCACTCAATGGCCTAGGACCTCAAAACATTGCAGATATGCTCATAGAATATAAACCTAACAGATCACTCAGATCATCAGGATCAAGACATTTAGAAATACCAAGGGTTCACTCAAAGCAAGGAGAGTCTGCTTTTAGCTGTTACGCCAGCCGCAGCTGGAACCAGCTTCCAGAAGAGATCAGGTGTGCTCCAACAGTAGCCACATTCAAATCCAGACTCAAAACATCTTTTTATCTATGCATTTGCTAATTGAGCACTGTGCTATGTCCGAACTGTTTGATTTTATACGTATTATCTTTTTATTCTTTTAATTCCTTTTCCTGTTTTTATTTCATTTTTAATGTATTTTATATCTTTTATGTATCATCTTGTTATTCTGACTTTTAATGCATTTTAAATATTGCTGTCTGGTTGAAAGAGCTGGGAGAATTAGGAAGAAAGTGATTGTTAAAATTTGGTAAATTTGACAAACCATGGGGAAATTTAAGCTGTAGTGCATGGTTAAGATATCTCTGGATTACAGTCAGGACACTTTCCAAAGGGGGAAATTTCCAAAGGGGAAATTTGAACTGCGTTCCATAGGTAAGATATCTCCGGAAGGGGGATTAGGGCTGTGTGGTGCAGTTTGAGGTGCCTTGGCAAAAGGGGAGATTGAAACTATGTTTATCAGTTTGAAGTGCCTTAACAGGTAGCAGTCCTGTTGGATGAGGAAGATCCATTCTGATCCGCTCTGATGAATGGATCCGTTTAGATCCAACTCTGATGGACGACAACAACAACAACAACAACAACAACAACAACAAACTCCCTGAGACTTCCTAGCTCTTCCATCCACATAGCAGAATTCTCTGTTTTTACTGTTATTTCTATTCCTTATGTTCTACTTTTATTATTCTTTTTTATGTAAAGCACTTTGAATTACCATTGTGTATGAAATGTGCTATACAAATAAAATTGCCTTGCCTTGTAAGTACATGAAAATGTGACATTTGCTTTTTAACAAATTAAAAGGTTCTATTTGCAGGTGGAGTTTTTCTGCTGAATATATCAACATAACAACATATCATATTGTAGAGCTCTGTACATTATATGCACCGAACAATTCATTTCTGGAAAAAAACACTATTAAAACAGATTTGTTGAGGTCTATATGGTAGCTTGTTTCTGCCAGGGAATAAAGAAATAAAAAAGGCAATTGTCACAATTCAGACTTTTTTTCCTCACAATTCTGAGATTATAACTTAACATTTTTCAATTGTGAGTTATAAAGTCCAAACTGGAAGATATAAACTTGTAATTGCAAGAAAAAAGTCTGAATTGTGAGATATAAAGTCAGAAATGTAAGATATAAACCTGTAATTGTGAAAAAGAATTGTGAAAGATAACATTGCAATTATATAGTTATAGTGAGTTATATAATCAGTTATATAAGTTATATAAATGTGTAATTGCAAAATTACACAAAAAAAAACTTTTTTTATAAAGTCCAAATTGTGAGATATAAATGCGTAATTGCGAGAAATAAGTCAGAATTGTGAGATCGTAAACTTGTAATTGCGGACAAAGACAGAATTGTGAGAGACAACACCACAATTGTGAGTTATATAGTCCAAATTTTGAGATATAAACATGTATTTGCAAAAAAAAAAATTCAGATTTGTGAGATATAACCTACAGTTGAGTTATATAGTCCAAATTGTGAGATATAATTCTGACATATTTTAATTACAATTGCAAGTTTGTATCTTACAGTTCTGTCTTTTTTATCACAATTGCAAGAAAAAAGTCAGATGATAGTCAAAATTACCTTTTTAAACTTTTTATTCAGTGGTAGAAACAAGCTTCCATAAAGTCATATAACAAACCAGTTTAAAATGAAAAGTGCCATAACTGTCACTTTTACCAAAACCAAGGTTATCCCATCTGTCTTGAAAGTAAATTGTTCAAGTGAAACAAACTTTAAAGATTTTGCTGAAAATAAGTGCATTGATGTTTCTTTGATGGTACATGATCCTGACTGTAATTGCATAGGTGTTCTAATATTAATATCATGTGTTTTGCACATTAACATTTAAAGGGTTAGTTCATTAAAATGTTTAAAAAGTTCATTTTCACACCATCCGCAGAGGCTCTGAAAAGTTTGCAAGGCATGTTTTAGTTACCAGACACACTAGACCCAGTGATACAAAACATGTTATTCCAGAAGACTTTGAATATTGCATGCAAGTCATGTGGACTAAGTTATACCTTGGTGTTTTCCGACAAAAGCAACATAAAAGCAAATCAATTTAAAACAGGATTTTCTTAATTTGACATTGCAGGCCTTTAGAAGTGAATTAGTCTATTACTGTCATTCTGTTCATACAGCACAAGTCAAAAGCATGCAGAACATTTTTTTGTAAACGTTGAATAAATGACTGAATGATTTTCCTCCCATCAGATCACTGCCTGGTGCCGAAGAAGGAGGGTCCGTGTCGAGGCTCTTTTCCACGTTGGCACTACAACGCCGTCACGGAGAAATGTGAAATGTTCAAGTTTGGAGGCTGCAAACCAAACCGCAATAACTACCTGGCGCTCAACGAATGCAAGAGTGCATGCTACAAAGTGTCAAGTATTGATTTTTTTTAATGGTCATGTTTACAAACAGATGCCCCTTATTACAACAGATACAATTAAATTTTCACTGTGCAGAGTGGAAGCAAAAATGGTGATAAAAGAATAAGTAAATTATTGAGTTATTAATTAAAGTACAATTCAAATGATTATGTTTGTGCATATACACTGCCGTTCAAAAGTTTTGGGTCGGCAAGATTATTAATTTCTTTTTTAAATACTGTAAGTCTCTTCTGCTCACCATGGTTGCATTTATCTTATCATATTCAAATATTATTATAATTCAAAATTACTGTATTCCATGTGAATATATTATTAATATGTAATTTATTCCTGTGATCAAAGCCGAATTTTCAGCATCATTACTCAAGTCTTCAGTCACATGATCCTTCAGAAATATTTATAATATGATGATTTGATGCTCAATGTTAAAAAAAAGTTCATATTTTTGTGGAAACTGTGATTTTGTGTGAAACTGTGAATTCTTTGATGAATTGACAGTTCAAAAGAACAGCATTTATTTGAAATTATTATACGGTCACTTTTGATTAATGTAATGCAGTGGTTCCCAAACAGGGGTACGCGAGGTGACAACAGGGGGTACGCGAACAAAATGCTGAGTAGTTCATTTAATTCTACCTTAAAATAATATTAAAATCGAGCATGTATTTCTAACTTCCAAAATGTTGTAAATCCAGTACATTTAATCAAATTACCTCATCATTTGCAGTAAAAAAATTTACTGTATCCACCATAGACTGTAAAACAAGCAGCATGCAAATGATAGATTGCGTGCAGAATCTGCTGCCTTAACACTAGAAGTCCCAGAGATTTGTAACCCTCCTTTAGCCAAGTGGATGCTAACTGGCTAGTCTTTTGGCTATCATTAGCATCAATTCATGTGTAAATATGGTCATTACCTGAGCAATCTGCAGGGGGGTTGGGGGTGTGTGTGTGAATGGTTGCTGGTGGCTTGTTTGTATGTGTGGCGGAGGGAGGGCTGCTAAAAGCAGAGAACTTGATTGACCATGGGCCGGTTTCAGAAAGGAGGCACTGCAAAAAATGCTGTTCTTACTTAGAATTTTTGTCTTGTTTTTAGTCTTAAGTTCTTAAATCAAGATGCATTTTCTTGACAAGTAAAAATTATTTTCTTGTTTTCAGGAAAAATAAGTCAAAATTAAGTAAGTCTTTCCTTAAAACAAGCAAAATAATCTTAGTCCAAACTGAAAACAAGATTATATAGCTTATTCTTGGTTTGAAATAAGATTATTTTGCTTACAACATTGGCAGATTATTTTGCTTGTTTTAAGGAAAGACTTACTTAATTTTGACTTATTTTTCCTGAAAACAAGAAAATAATTTTTACTTGTCAAGAAAATGCATCTTGATTTAAGAACTTATTATAAGATATTTTGACTAGAAACGAGACAAAAAATCTAAGTAAGAACAGCATTTTTTGCAGTGGGTTAAGTGAAAACTCTGAGTATGTTAACCCTGAAATGAGGGAGTGCAAGTGATGTTTAAAAAGTTAACTCACTCATTCACACTGCAAAAATGCTTTTCATACTAAGTATTTTTTTATCCTATTTCAAGTAAATTTAAAAAAAAATCTTAAATCAAGATGGATTTTCTATATGAGAAAATTATATATGATATTTAGTCTTGTTTCCTGGGGGGATCTAAATTAAGTGCATTTTACTTAAGTAAAATGATCAATATCTGCCAGTGTGGTAATAAAAATAATCTTAATGCAAACGGAAAGTGTTGGAGTGTCTACCCAGGTGAAAAAAAAAGTGCAATAAAATCCACTTTATTTTAGTACACTTTTACACTTCCATAATGTCCAGTGCTCTATTTCCATGCACTTATTTTGTACTTAATATACTAAAAGCTCTTCTTTAGTACTTCTTAAGATAATCTTAAGAACATCTAAGTGTACTCAACTGTGCTATTTTGAGACACCATGAATTTGAACTAAAATGTGCTTTTAACATACTATCTCTGTATAGAAAAATGTATTTAGTTACCACTTGTAGTACACTTGAACCCATCTTTCAAACACTTTTAAAAATGGACTTATGATGTATTTCAAATATAAGATTAATATATAATGAATATATACAAAATGTATTTATAATATATTGCCAGGCAGTGCCAGGATTGTGAGTGATTGCTGGAATGTACTCACTCACTTTTTAATATTATTGTACAAATGGTTGGTTTCTTTATTTTATTTTGTACTATTTTTATCAATAGATCTCAGCAACAAAGGAAAAAAAAACATGTGTGTTGATTTCTCCCTAAGATGGCAAAGTGAAACACAAGTTTCCTTGAAGTGGCTCAGCATGGCCCCACATTGTTTACATAACAAAAGCAACTGTTCACAGCTGATTAAGGATATTAGCCTAAAGCCTTCCAGCCATTCGGCTGTCCTGCGGGTTTTATAGGTAGAAAAGCCAAATGGCTGCTCTCTGGGACTTCTAGTGTTAAAACGCGCTAAATTACTGTCGTTCTCGACAATGCACCTTTGTAAAAGTGGGGATTTAGCACTTACTCGCATGAAGAACGAATATAGACACAGATAATGGATTCATTTCGATTTAAGACTCAAACAAAAAAGACTCAAAAAAAAAATGAAATAATAGTTCTAACGAAAACCACAGCAGAACTACAACACACATCTGTGTTTCGCGAACAATTCTGCGGCTTTGAACGAATCGTGAGAGTCAATGATTCAATGATTCATTCACAGCCACTTGCTTCGTTACTGAATGAATGACTCGATGACTCACTAATAAAAACAGGGACTTGCTGCCACCTACTGGCGGTTTTAGTTTAATATTTAAAAGCTTTACTTAGTTTTACCCATAGGTTTTTACCATCATTGCATATTTCTCCATTGGACATTTTTTTTATTTAAAACATTATTTATTTTATAAATTTATTCATAAAGCTAAAAAAAAAAAAAAAAAAAAAAAAAGCACTGGAAAATCAATTTAGGGGGCAAATATTGTCCCTTAATGGTAAAGGTGTGACTGCAGTCGAAGTGGAAGAGAGGGGGTACGCAGAAGGATGGTAGTCCCTTCAGGGGGTACTCCAAGCTAAAAAGTTTGGGAACCACGCATCCTTAATGAATAAAAATATATATATATATATATTTAAATCTTACTGTATACCCAACATGTAGTACTATAACTATAGCTTTGTAATACAAAATAATTTTTATCTTAACTTTAAAATGTACTTATTGTGACTTTACCTAGAAAATACTGTAAAACTGACAGTTTCTCTTTGTTAAAACGTAAACCCTATTCTATCTGTATCTGTGTGTATTATTATATGTGTATATTATATAAATGGTTGACATTTGGGTTTACTTGTCATGAGGCTCTGGGTTTTGTTTTGTTTTTTCTCTAGTTTTTGCAAATTAGGACAGAAAATGGTTCAAATGATTTGCGTCAGATTTTTCAGGCACCTTTGCCCTATTAAACTGCATGAAAAGCATGCATCGCCTGGTACATTTAAACAAACTTTTGAAAACTAATAAAGCAGCAGTGTGTCATCAATGGTTCATCATTCTAAAAATCCCTGAATCATTCATTAATGTGCATGATCACCTCTTTATTTGAAATGTTTTGTTTGTAAAGTGTGTCTGTGCATCCTTTTTTATAGTAAATGACACATTTTTGTCAAATGCAATCACACTTAAACTAATTTTTAAGTGTGACTTTTCAAAATACCTTTATTTTACATAAAATATTTTCTTATTATTGCAGTTTCTGCTGGTCCTCCATCTGGAAGATTAGGTCCGATCCAGAATCTTGGTAAGTCCATGAATGGTGATGTATTCATTTATTTTTTTCAGTGCCAGTATGCCATTTCTTTTTCTTTTTTCTTTCTTTTTTCCTTTTTGTTTTCTGTAAATTTATAAAGCGAAATCTTCTCTTCTGAACTCTTGCAAACACACACAGATGAGCAGTGCGGCGTGCCGTGTGGTCCAGATCACTTCTCATGTTCTAATGGATGTTGCATCGGAAAAGATTTCGAATGTGACGGAAAAGCGCAGTGCAGCGACGGTTAGGACAAGACCGAATGCGACAGATGTGAGGATCACTTTCATCACTATTATAAAAGTAGATTAGAAAATAGAAACTTTTATTACTCAGTATTTTGTCTTGTTTTATAGGACAAATATCTGAACATTGTTAAATCAAGATGCATTTACATAAGGAGCAAAATTATATTTTTTCGAAAAAAAAAAAATTATCAATATTAAGTAAGTCTATGCTTAAAACAAGAACAAATATTTGCCAGTGGGGGCAGAAAAACTTTATTCAAAGGAGAGTTCTGGCCCTCTTCCTGTTTGTTGGAGTGATGAGATAATTAGCAGATTATCATCACTCAATGACTGGCTGATGTCCGCATAATAATATAGGGTACATTGGAAAGGTTTTTGGGGCAGACCTGACCTGTTGAAAAGCGATGGTATTCATCCCTCCTGGGATGGTGCCGCTCTTCTCTCTAGTAATATGATACATAGTCTTAGAGCTGAAACATGACAAACTACGGCCCAGCTACTGTCTGCTAGCTGCCTCTTATCACAGAAGTCAGATAATTCCCAACACATAGAAACTCTCACACCTAGATATTATAACATAGAGACTGTGTCTGTACCCCAAATTAGTAAATACAAAAAAGTCCCAAACCCGTTTAAGCGTAAAAATGTAATTGATGTTCAACAAATAAAAAATAGAGATAATAATGATAAACAAATGATAAAGCTTGGGTTGTTAAATATTATATCACTTTCTTCAAAAGCACTTATTGTAAATTATATTATCACAGACATAATCTAGATGTGCTGTGTTTGACAGAAACCTGGCTAAAACCGGACGATTACACTACTTTAAATGAGTCTAGCTCTTGAGGTTACGATTATCGATACAATCCTCGTCAGAAAGGCAAAGTGGGAGGTCTTGCTGTAATTTATAGTAATATCTTCAGTATTACTCAAAAGTCTTTCAAATAGAATTCCTTTGAAGTTATGGTGCTTTATGTAACGTTATCTAGTGTACGTGACAAATCATTTGACATTTGTGCTGGCTACTGTATACAGGCCACCAGGACACCATACTGACTTTATCAAAGAATTTGCTGAATTTCTATCAGAGTCCTACTTGTAGGGACAAAATCTGATTTGACAAAATTGCTCTTCTTACTGGTCTTCCTTCTCTTAAAACTTCAGTTGGTTCAGAACTCTGTGGCTCGTGTTCTTACTAGAACCCCTTCTACCATGCACATTTCACCAACTCTCCAGCGACTTCACTGGCTACCAGTAAAATATCGAATTCAAAATCCTGCTTTTCACATTCAAGGCACTTCACAGTCTCACTCCTCCAAATCTTACTGATCTTCTTCATATTTACACCCCTTCACACACTTTAAGATCCTCACTCTCACTCTCTCTTGTCTTACCACGTATACACTTACTTCCATGGGAGCTAGAACTTTTAGGAACATTAGATTCCGAAATTAGAACATTAGAAATCGGAACATTAGATTCCGATTTTCTTTCTAAGAACTATAAATGACAACATATACAAACAAAAATCTACTTTTCTTCAATGCAGAGTTTTATTCTCATAAAAAAAAAAAACAAGTAAAAGTCACTAATAAAATATAAACAGCTCAAATAAATGCAACAGAATAAAGAGAGCTATGAAACTTTCCCTTTCGATACTTCACTCGTACTGCGTATGGGGAAAGGTCTCCCTTTTTCCCCGCTGCTGAAGCCTTTTTCAATAACGCAGTGTAACTGCACCGTCATTGGTTCACTCATAGACAAGTTGTTGAACCAATGGCGGCGCGGCATAGCTGCGCGGCCTATGGCGACAAAGCGCGCGAATATTCCCGCCGAAATGGGCGGGGTATAGGGCTATATAAGCAGGCGTTTCGCCATAGGATTTCAGTGTTTTCTCCTTCAGCGACGACATCTACTTCTCTTCGCTGATCTCCGCCTGAAGCCGAAGAAGCTCGCCGCCTTCTGCTCTCGCCGCCGTCTGAAGAGGCTCCCGCAGCGGACTCGCCTGGACTCGCCGGTGGAAGAAAGCGCCGGCGCCCTCGCGGACTGCAGCTTCTAGCGCCGTCGCCGAGCCGCCGCCTCCCGCTTCCCGCTTCCGGCCGCTTCCTGTGCGTCCCCTGCCGCCATCCGGCGCGCCGCCTGAGAGCTTCATCCGCGGCTTAAACGCCGCTCTAAAAGAGCGATTTCCAGCGGTTTTCACCGCTCTAAGAGCTTCCGCGGCCCTCGCCGCTCTAAAAGAGCCACCCAATTGCCGTTTTCACGGCAGCGGCGTCTCACGATGCCCCGCCACTCATGTGGTACTTGCAGGGCCCCCTGCACGACGACGATGGACACAGCGAGTGTGTCGCTTGCCTGGGCAAGCCCCACGCAGACGGCGCGCTCGCTGGAGACTCATGCCCGCACTGCGAGTGTATGAGTCTCGCTTCCCTGCGCTCGCGGGTCGCCTTCTTCACTGAAGGCGATCTCGCCGCTCGCGCCCTCCCGTCTCCTTCCTCCCGCGAGCCGGCGAGGAAAAGACAGCGGGGTAGAGCGACTCAGCGCCAGGAGTTGAGCGAGCTCACGCCGGCCCAGCCCCCGCGTGCCTCGCCCTCTCCTCCCAGGGAACTCTCTCCCGTTCTGTTCTCTCGCCCTGAGCAGCGTCCCTCCGCAGAAGCGAGTGACCTCGTCTCATTCGGGGGAACAGACGACGAACAAGACGACTCCATGTCTCTTGCGGCTTCCGAAGCGGAAGGATGGGCTGGCGAGCCGGAAGACCCCGCTCCACCGCCTCCCTTGGAACCCATCGAGCATGGCCAGGGCATGGATGCCGAGCTCTTCCGCATCCTGTCTAGAGCCGTTGAAGAGCTGGACCTCGAGTGGGCCCCTCCAGAGGAGCCGTCTCGCAGCCGCCTGGACGAATGGTTTCTGCCAGGCCGCCGCCAAGCACCTCGCCAGCGTTCAGCGCCCTTCTTTCCTGAGGTCCACGAAGAGCTGACGAAGTCGTGGCGCGCTCCTTACTCTGCCCGCCTCCACACTACGCACCGCTCCGCCCTCACCGCCGTCGACAGCGCCGAGGAGAAGGGATACGAGCGCTTGCCACCCCTAGATGAAGCGGTGGCTGCTCACCTCTGTCCTCCCGCGGCTGTGGGTTGGAAGACGAAGAGGGCCCTTCCTTCCAAGCCCTGTCGGACCACCTCTACTCTGGCTGGACGGGCTTACACCTCGGCGGGCCAAGCTGCCTCTGCGCTCCACACCATGGCCATATTTCAAGCATTCCAGGCCAAACTCCTCCGCTCTCTGGATGAGTCTGGAATCGACGCGCCAGCCTTCAAAGATCTCCGCAGCGCCACGGATCTTGCCCTGCGAGCTACGAAGGCTACGGCCCAGGCCATCGGTCGTTCCATGGCCAGCCTGGTCGTGTTGGAGCGCCACCTGTGGCTCAACCTAACGGAGATCAAAGACCTAGACAAGACGGCCTTCTTAGACGCCCCGGTCTCGCCTTCTGGTCTCTTCGGGCCTGCAGTGGATGGCTTCACTGAGCGCTTTACTGCCGCGCAGAAATCGTCTCAGGCTATGAGGCATTTCTTGCCTAAGCGCTCCAGCTCCGCTTCTGCGTCTAGCCGCCCCAGGACTGCGCCGGCTCAGCAGAACAAACCAGCCCCACCTGCAACACAGGCAGCGCCGCCCCAGGAGCATCGCCAGCGCTCGCGCCCTGCGAAGCGCCCTCCCTTCCCGAGGCGCCAGGGACCCCGGCCCAGGATTGTGCTGGACCCGGTGCCTCCGAAGTCGTCCTGATTCGTCGGACAGGAAGAGGATGGGGGACCGTCCCGTTACGACCGGACCACCCCAAAAGCTCCCACGAGTAATTTCCCCTCCGCCTCGTTTATTTCCGGGCGTGGGAAACATACTCCAAGTGACAGCTGGGCCCACACCTGTTGCGCCCACTCCAAACGCCGTTTTCACGGCGGACAAATTTTTACCTCATCACAAAAAGAGCAAATTTCCTCTTCCACCCCTCGCGGTGTACGACCCTCTCAACGGCGGTCTGTCACCCAACATTATTCAACCCCTAGCCACTCGGGCCGAGGCCTGGCAGGCCATCCCCGATGTGTCAGAATGGGTCATGGGGATCGTAAACCAGGGCTACTCGCTCCAGTTTGCACGACGGCCCCCCGCTTCGCCGGGGTGCTTCAAACATCGGTCAATCCGGACGACGCTCATGTCCTCCGGGCCGAAGTCATGTCGTTGCTGGAAAAAGGAGCTGTGGAAATGGTTCCTCCGTCAGAGAGCGAGACAGGCTTTTACAGCCGCTACTTTCTGGTCCCCAAAAAGGATGGCGGTCTCAGACCCATCCTAGACCTCAGGCTTTTGAATCACTCCCTCATGAGACGGAAGTTCAAAATGCTGACGCTGAAGCAGATCCTCGCGCACATTTGCCCCGAGGACTGGTTCTGCTCGCTGGACCTGAAGGATGCGTATTTTCACATCCAGATAGCCCCCGTCACAGACGATTCTTGAGATTCGCATACGAAGGGGTGGCATACCAATATACGGTCCTGCCCTTCGGGCTGTCTCTGGCTCCCCGCACTTTCACCAAGTGCATGGACGCGGCGCTTTCCCCTCTGAGACAGATGGGAATCCGGGTTCTGAATTATCTCGACGACTGGCTCATCTTAGCCCGTTCGCGAGACGAGCTGGAACGCCACAGATCCGTGCTCCTCAGCCATCTACAATGCCTGGGTCTCAGGGTCAACTTAGCCAAGAGCTCGCTATGCCCCACTCAACGAATTTCGTTTCTGGGAGCAGTTTTCGACTCGGTCCGTATGACGGCAGTAGTCTCGCCAGAGCGCGCCCTGGCAATTCAGCAGCTCACGGCATCTGTCACGAACAAAGCCTATCTCCCTCTGAAGTTTTTCCAGAGGCTGCTAGGGCTGATGGCTTCCGCCTCCCCGGTGCTGCAGCTAGGCCTTCTTCGGATGCGGCCTCTTCAGTACTGGTTGAAGTTCCGGGTTCCTCCCAGCGCATGGCGGCACGGCCGCCTATGTCTCAAGGTCAATCGGGCCTGTCTTCTAGCCCTGAAACCTTGGATGGATCCAGTATGGTTCCAACGCGGAGTCCCTTTACAGGCGGTCTCACGGAGGACGGTGCTCTCAACAGACGCCTCCAACTTGGGCTGGGGCGCTGTGTGCGAGGGCAGACCGGCCTTCGGCTCGTGGAGCCACGAGGAAAGCCATCTACACATCAACTGTCTAGAGATGCTAGCAGTGATGAAAGCCCTTCAGTTCTTTCAGGCTTACTTGACGGGACGTCATGTTCTAGTTCGGTCAGACAGTATGACGGTGGTGTCATACCTGAACCACCAAGGCGGTCTTTCGTCCAGCCGCTTATGCGCTCTGGCGAAACGTCTGCTGGAATGGGCTCTTCCGAGGCTTCAGTCGCTCAGAGCGACTCATGTTCCTGGCAGGAACAATCTGGGTGCGGACATGTTGTCACGGAGCAACATCCCCTCCGACGAGTGGATGCTCCACCCCCAAGTGGTCCTCACGATCTGGGAATTCTTCGGGAAGGCAGAGGTAGACCTCTTCGCCTCAGAAGACAACTCTCATTGCCCAACATTTTTCTCGAAGGAAGTAGATGCTCTGGCCCACACATGGCCCAGCACGCTCCTTTATGCTTTCCCTCCGATCGCACTGATCCCCCAGGTCATCAGGCGTATCAGAGAAGACCAGCACAGAGTCCTTCTGGTGGCCCCGCTCTGGAGGAACCAGGTTTGGTCCTCAGAGCTATTCAGGCTCTCTCTAAGAGCCCCGTGGCCGATTCCCCTGAGACGGGACCTCCTCTCTCAGGCAAACAGAACAATCTGGCACCCACAGCCGCAGCTCTGGGCTCTGCACCTCTGGTCCCTCGATGGGAGCCGACTAGCCTCCCCGAGGACGTCCTAAATACCATTTCTCAGGCTAGAGCCCCATCTACGAGGCGCCTCTACGACCAGAAGTGGTCAGTCTTTGTTGATTGGTGTTCAACACGCAACATAGACCCTGTGGAGAGTGACGTATCTTCCATACTGTCTTTCCTCCAAGAACGCTTGGAAATGGGGCGCTCCCCTTCCACGCTTAAGGTTTACGTAGCAGCCATTGCAGCGTTCCACGCTCCTATTGCTGGCCAATCGGTGGGACGAAACGGGCTCGTGATCCGTTTTTTGAGAGGTGCTAGGCGTTTGAATCCTCCTCGCCCTCTCACTATTCCCTCCTGGGACCTCTCGTTGGTCCTCAGGGCCTTGAAAGGAGCCCCATTTGAACCAATGGGTTCAGCCGACCTCAGGCCCCTAACACTAAAAACCGCTCTGCTACTAGCACTAGCATCGGTAAAGCGTGTTGGCGATTTGCAGGCCCTCTCTGTGAACCCTGCATGCCTCGAATTCGGGCCTGGTGACTCTAAGGTCGTTCTGAAACCTAGGCATGGCTACGTCCCTAAAGTGCTCTCAACTCCGTTTAGAGCTCAGGTCATCTCGCTCTCTGCTCTTCCTCCCTCGGCGGACGAACCAGAGCTGCAGCTACTCTGCCCAGTCAGGGCATTGAGGACCTACATAGACCGATCACAGTCTTTCAGACTGTCGGATCAGCTCTTTGTTTGTTTTGGCGGCCGCACCAAAGGGTCTCCGGTCTCGAAACAACGCATCTCCCGTTGGATAGTGGATGCTATTAACCTGTGCTACTCCTCACTGGGCACTAATTGCCCCATAGGAGTCAGGGCCCACTCCACTAGAGGAATGGCTTCCTCGTGGGCTTGGTCCAACGGAGTTTCCATCCAAGACATCTGTGAGGCGGCCGGCTGGTCTTCGCCGTCCACCTTTGTCAGGTTCTATCACCTCGATGTCCCGACCTTACAAGCTCGGGTCCTGTCGGTGTGATTAGCGGCTTCCAACAGGTCCCGCTTCACGCCGCCATAGGAAGTATCTTCCTTCAGTGTAACCATGGGTTCGGTTAGGCTTTGCCTCCGCTTGTCCTTTTTGCCCCCCTCTGGGTGGCCAAATGCAAGCTATATCGTTCCCAGCCGTGGCACGGCGTGGTTGAATTCGTTCCCCATACGCAGTACGAGTGAAGTATCGAAAGGGAACGTACTCGGTTACTAACGTAACCTCGGTTCCCTGAGATACGGAACGAGTACTGCGTCACTTGCCGTGCCACGAGGCTGCGGCTCAGGGTCGTCGCTTCAGTCGATTGACACTGAAATCCTATGGCGAAACGCCTGCTTATATAGCCCTATACCCCGCCCATTTCGGCGGGAATATTCGCGCGCTTTGTCGCCATAGGCCGCGCAGCTATGCCGCGCCGCCATTGGTTCAACAACTTGTCTATGAGTGAACCAATGACGGTGCAGTTACACTGCGTTATTGAAAAAGGCTTCAGCAGCGGGGAAAAAGGGAGACCTTTCCCCATACGCAGTACTCGTTCCGTATCTCAGGGAACCGAGGTTACGTTAGTAACCGAGTACGTTTTCTGGTTAACTGTGTTTTTATTCAGGTAAGAAATACTACAGAAATGAAAGTAATCAAATGTAAAATAACACATTTCCGTGTGTTATTTTGCATTGGTTACCTTAATTTCTGTAGTTTTTATTGCAAATAATTCTTACCATTAAAGTTATACAATGTATTCAGTCAAGAGCAGAAAGTGATTTTCTTTCTTTTGTTCTTTGATTAACATGACAGACAGCAGCAGGAATACTGGACTGCTGTCCCTTTAAGAGTCTATGAACGGTGTTCAACGGACCCAATACTGTTACACACAACATGAGTTCACTTTCTTAGCTATTTAACGACTAAAAACTGACTGTGTTTATCTGTATACTCGCCAAGATTGCCTGTGCTGCTGGTTCAGTTTAAGCGCAGGAAGGCGCTTGTTTTGGTACTTGTGAGTCTGTTTGATTTCTGTCTCTGTTTGAGACTGAGCGTTCGCTTCACTTATATAGATTAGTAGTGTGCGCGCTTTTGGTGTGACCGCAAAACCTGCGGGAATGACTAAAATTATGCGCAATACAAGCACTACTTAACCGGAGCGAATGAGACGAGTGAGAGAAAGGAGGCGCAGCTGACGTTATTGCCTGATTCTCTGACCCAATTTGTTTGCTGGTTTCCATGGCTGCAGAAAGCAGTGTTTTCCACCAACTGGCATCCTGTGATGTCGAAATACTATTGGATAAACTGCAGCACATGGTTTCGCACAGACCAAAACAAAAACAGACATTCCGACATGGAACGTACATTTCAAAGTATAATATCTGGATGCAGCATTGTTTTTCTGAGAAACAAGTAGGTGAACTTAGCATGTTTCTTAAATATCTGCAAACATATTGGAGTATTTTTATGCTTTATTAAAGTAAAAATCTTACCTAGAGCCCCTTTAATGCTTTGTTTTTTGAAAACGCTGTCCTTTAATATATATTTTACCTTTATTAGCAGCAGCCATATCTCCTTGTAGCCCAAGACTGGTTGCCCACTGAAGCTAAGCAGGGCTGAGCCTGGTTAGTACCTGGATGGGAGACCTCCTGGGAAAACCAGGTAGCTGCTGGAAGAGATGTTAGTGAGGCCAGCAGGGGGTGCTCACCCTGTGGTCTGTGTGGGTCCTAATGCCCCAGTATAGTGACAGGGACACTGTACTGGAAAAAGCACCGTCCTTCAGATGAGACGTTAAACTGAGGTCCTGACTCTCTGTGGTCATTAAAAATCCCATGGCACTTCTCGTAAAGAGTAGGGGTGTAACCCCGGTGTCCTGGCCAAATTCCCTCCATAGGCCCATACCAATCATGGCCTCCTTATAATCCCCATCCATTGAATTGGCTCTTTCACTCTCTCTCCTCTCCACCTACAGCTGGTGTGTGGTGAGTTCACTGGCGCCGTTGTACTGTGGCTGCCGTCCCATCATCCAAGTGGATGCTGCACACTGGTGGTGGATGAGGAGAGACCCCTGATATGATTGTAAAGCGCTTTGGGTGTACAGTAGTACATAGGAAAGCGCTATATAAATGCCTTATTCATTCATTCATTCTTTATTCTACACCTCTGTTTCCATTGTCATTTGAATGGCTCATTAGACTTCCTGGTTCTAAGAAGCCACTCCCTATAAAATACACAATGTGCTCAGATTGGTTAGCGGGCCCAATGTATTGTGATTCGCTGAAGCGTCCGGAAACGCCACGCCCCTTACCATTCGTTATTACTAACTAGTGCTTCAGTGGAAAATAAATAATGGCGTCTATATTGCTGTATCAAATTGAGCCGAATCAGACCAAGATGAAGAGGGTAAAGCAGAACCTCTGCAATCGTGGCTTTTAAAGGAGGTTTATGAATGGTATTTCATTTTGTATTTGTGTCTAGATATGATGTCACTGCTGTTTGTTAGCTTTCAATATACAGTTTTATCCTGATTAAAGCTTTACTGTAGCCGAATACATGACTGAGTTGTAGCATTTTTTGTAAAGTTAGCGTTTAATTTATAGCATGAACAACTGTTTGTCTATGAACATAGACGTTTGTTGGTGTTTGTAGAATTTAGCTAATTGGCTAGCGAAGCAAAAATGCGTTGATCTTTGTTTACATCCTTGATGCAACCAAAAATAGCAACAGAACTATACATTTAAAAGACATGTACAAACAATAAAACGTACTTACAATTTGAAGCCAATAAACAGCAGCTTCTGTTTTTAAAGTGGGAACTGCATCTTTCAGTCTTTGTGCAAGTCCAGCATTGAAGTCATGTAGATTCTGGAAGCTGTCTTCAGCGCCGCATCCAGTGAAGAAAATATCACTGATTATAAAGGGTTCTATTATCTTTTGACATGTCGCGCTGCTCGCGTCCGGTGTACACAACTCTTCCGCTTCCATTATGCTGCACCACATTTTCAGAATGCGACTCCATCCCTCGCACCCCTCCCACCCTGAAGGGACCTGTGAGGAAAAAACAGCAGGGCAGAGGATCCCAGCACTCAGCGCTTAGTCCATTTCTCTCGCCCAGACCAACACCCCTCTGCCATTGCGAGCGACTTGGTCTCGTTCGGGGGATCTGATGAAGAGCCACAGGACGACAGCATGTCCTTGGCGGCTTCGGATGCCAAGGAGTGGTTGCGCTCACTTCCTGAACATGCCCCCTTGCCGTCTTTGGAGCCACTTGACACCAGGGCGTCAATCGATTTGGAGCTCACCCGGGTGCTGTCAAAAACAGTTGAGCAGCTCGGTCTGGAGTGGTCTGCACCTGAGGAACCCACACGCAGCCGCTTAGACGAGTGGTTCCTGCCTGGACGTTGCCAAGCACCTCCTCAGCGGTCAGCGCCCTTCTTTCCAGAAGTGCATGACGAGCTCACCAAGTCATGGCGCGCTTCCTACTCTGCCCACATGCATCCTTCTGCCTCTCGCACTCTCACCTCTGTTGACGGACCCGGGCAGAAAGGATATGATAAGCTGCCTCCCTTGGAAGAAGCTGTGGCCGCACACCTATGTCCGCCTGCTGCCACTGGAAGGAAGACAAAGGCCACCCACCCATTCAAGCCCTGCCATACCACCTCGGCCCTCGCTGGACGGGCATACACCTCGGCCGGCCAGGCAGCTTCCACTTTACACTCCATGGCAGTACTTCAGGTGTATCAAGCAAAGCTCTTCAGAGACCTGGATGAGGCTGAGCACAACTCAGCCACCTTCAAGGAGCTGCGTAGTGCCACGGACTTGGCTCTGCGAGCCACAAAGACCACGGCTCAGGCTATTGGCCGTTCAAAGACCAGCCTGGTGGTGCTGGAGCACCACTTATGGCTAGCCTGACTGAGATCAAAGACATGGACAGACCCGTCTTTCTTGACTCGGTGGTCTCCCCCACTGGTCTCTTTGGGCCTGCCGTTGATAGTTTCACTGAGCGCTTCACAGCAGCACAAAAGTCGTCCCAGGCCATGCAACACTTTTTGCCAAAACGCTCCAGCTCCTCTGCATCGAGCTGTCCTAAGTCAGCGCCAGCTCAGCACCAGCCGCGCAAAGACAAGCCACCAGCCACCAAGCCCGCGCCACGAGCATTCTGAGCATAGACGGCGCCCGCGTTCTCCTAGGCGCCACCCCCCTCCGGTGCGACAGGGACCCCGGCCCAAGATAGCATTGGACCCTGCGCCTCAGAAGTCAGCCTGATGTCCAAGAGAAGAAGAGGATGAGGCTAAGTCCCGCCGTGGCCGGACCACCCTCCAAAATGCCTCGCCCAGTTTTCATGTCACCCCGTTCAGTTCCGGGTGCTCAAGAAAAAGTATTTGTTGCCTGCACAGAGCCTGTTCAAACGCCTGCAAGCCTCCCTAAGAATGTCTTAAACACTATCTCTCAGGCCAGAGCTCCATCTACAAGACGTTTCTACTCCCTGAAATGGGCCATCTTTGCCGCCTGGTGTATAGCCCGTGGTGAGGACCCATTGACTTGTGACATATCCCAGATATTGTCCTTCCTTCAAGACTTAATGGATAGAGGCCATGCTCCCTCTACCCTTAAAATCTACATTGCGACTATAGCAGCTTCTCACGCTCCTATAGCGGGGCAGTCGATAGGGAGGAACAACCATGTTGGATCCAGGAGGTTGAATCCCCCTCGTCCCCTCACGGTTCCTACCTGGGATTTTTCTGTGGTTCTTAGAAGCCTTAAAGGCCCTCCCTTTGAACCAATCCAGAGTGCCGACCAACAGCCCCTCTCACTTAAAACTGTTGAAAGCGCTCGCTCTTCTCCGAGTGCTCTGTGCCAGTTTTTTGATTCGAGGGAGGGGTTCTAGCAGACCAATCACAGCACTTGCGGTCCGCATAGAATTGACGCGTTGTTACATTTTTGAAGAGGTGCACGTCAGGATATGTCGTAGGCTACGTGTACTACACAGCCTACGCCGTAGCTACGGCGTACACTCGACGGAGAAGTATAAATCAGCCTTTAGGCCTTCAATGCCCCTTGGATGAGAGAGCGCATTCCACGAGAGGTATGGCCTCCTTGTGGGTGTGGTCCTGTGGTGTTTCCATTTCCATCTGTACGACGGCCAGCTGGGCCTCACCGTCCACATTTGTCAGGTTTTATAATCTGGATGTCCCTGCGCTTCAGTCGCAGGTCCTCTCTGAATAAGCCTCCCTGCTGTGTCCAGCTTGTGGTTTTCTATTACGATGCTGACCACATCTGGGCATAACTTTATTCTGTGCCCTTTATACATATACCCTTGGTTCCCTTAGATACAGAATGAGTACTGCGTTCTTTGCCACACTACTTGCGAGTCGAATATAATCGATTTGCCATGGTGAGACAGCCGCTTATATAGCCCGAGACCCACCCCTTTTGGCAGGCTCGAGCAGGCTCACTCACCATTGGCTCGCCCGTTCCGTGCCGTCATTGGTTTGTTTTCTTTAACTTTACGAACCAATGCTCTCCTAAGTAGTGTTGAGTTATTTGCTGATAAATAGAAAAAATATTTTCATAATTTACTTAGCTAAAAACAAATAGATTTAAAGTGGCATTTTCACTCATTACTTCATGAAACATGGCACAGCATTATTAAAAGCAGATTATCGCAATTAAAATGAGTCCAAAATCAACATAATCCCTTGCGTTGATCACAAGATATTCCTCATGAAGGAACGATTTTTAAAAATGCCCATTAGGGGGCGTCAAGGGCTAAACAAAAAGGCTACACTGGTTCCAATTGTTGTAACTTTTGATTACTTTATGCTATCACAATAATATTTGATCCAGATGCAAGTCACATGTAGGAGAGCTTCATCAAAAAAAGAATTTTCCTCCTATCTTACTTCCTTCCTGAATTATTGAATGTCAAATACGAAAGATATTTGACATTCAATAGACTTTTTTTTTGTGTATGTCACTCAGAAAAAAAAACAAAAACAAAACAAACAAAAAAAAACACTAAAAAACTCTAAACAACTTTAAAATGCCTTCAGGGTTAATATTTTTACTGGAGTAATATTGTATTATGGAATCTGTACTTTTACTTAAGGTCTTGATTTGTGTACTTTTGTCCAACACTGTATATTATAAGTCATCTGAAGTCATACTAGAGATTGCACTGAGAAAAGCACTGAGTGCATGAGTCATATGGGCTGTTGATGTGATCCTTTTATGCTGCTTTATTGTGACTAAGACCTTAGAAATTATACAGGATAACTTGAGGTGAGTACATGATGACCTTTTTCTTTTTTTCTCTTTTTGGATGAACTGTCCCTTTAAATGTACTTTGATTGGACACATTGAAATCCGGTTCAGGTAATTTATTAGTTTCAAAAAAGTTTTATGTGTGATTGAATGGAGTTTTTCTTCTTTATTTTCAGTGAACAAAACATTCAGTCGATTGCTGGATGTTGATCTAGATTTCAAATCCAAAGGTGATTTATTATTATTATTTATTAAAATTTCATTTTTTGTAATGATATATGTAGACCTAAAATATATATTTTTTAAATATTTACTGATGACCATTTTATCTTGAAAAATTCATCACTGCATTTTAGTGCCTCTTTAATATTAAAATGAGCAAGTCATTCACTATTACAGCTCATTGTGTGGAGCCGCCGGATAAGGGACCTTGTGGCGCAAGAATTGCCCTCTGGTATTTCAATCCATATGAACGGCGCTGTAACCGGTTTAACTATGGTGGCTGTCATGGAAATTCCAACCGCTTTTATACGAAGAGTGTGTGCATGATGGCATGCACTGGTGAGTTTTACTGTATTATTACCACAGACAGTATTTTAAGTCAACATGTGAGCCCCTCATGTCTTGAGTTCGGGCCTAAGGACTCCAAAGTGCCTGTAAAAAAATGCAAAAAAATTTGCATTTAAATATCTTTCCCGCATTTAACTTGAGAACTCAAAAATAGTTGTTTACGCATTTGATCATGCACAATGATCTCATAATGATCCTTAGTTTAGGTAGACTTACTGAGGTAGTTTTCAAAGTGAGGTGGGCACTTTGCTCATGCGTTCAGCTCTTGATCCGGTGTTTTACGCTTCTCTGAATGGCTCAATTCACAGTGATCTCTATCTCTCTTAACAGAGAGCAAACGTTTTTTTTCATATATTCTAAATACAACTAAATTCAAAAAACATGCACAATCAGCATAAAAAATATGGGTCAATGACGGGATCTTTTTTTTGTCCAAAGGTCTTAATAATAATAAAAAACAAAGATATGACATCTAAAGTATGTAAGGTAGTACAACTAGATCTCTTTTATTGAATCCAAAAGGTTTTAATTATATTTTGCTACACATAAATGTATTTTAAAGATTTAAAGGTCAAAAGGTCATTCGGTTTGACCGTCTAAATGCAAATACAGCCATTTCATTTGTAATTAAAATATCTTAAAATGTAATAAATGTATGTATTTTTTATTCTGGCATGATTTTATAACATCATATATCAACATAGTGCAAAATGGTATTATAATTATGTGTAGAAGTCGTTGCTTTGTTATGAGAAAGACTGTCCGTAAAAATGAATTTCATTGATGTCATTCGGAGTAACCAATATAAAAGGACCAAGGAGTCATGTGGTCAGTATCATGTGACAGGATGTGACATAATTTAGACACCTGCAAAGGACCACATGGTTGTGAAGCAAAATAACTAATTCTCTCAACTATTTGAAAAATGCATGTTCCCTTTCAGTCAGTCACGTTCGACGTACGTCAGTAGTGACCGACGAATTGGGATATCGCTTAGAGAGCCCTATCATCTTCGTGTAAACTAAAACAAGCCAATGGAATTGGTGTGCGATATTTGCATAATGCGCACTGCCCCCGACAGGTGTATATAAATAGGAAGCGGATGCAATCGCACTCTGTCTTTCGCTTCGGAGCCATTCACTGGTGTCCTGTTCAGAAGACTCCTTTCTTCGTTTGTTTTATTCGAAAACATTGCCTCAGAAGAGGATTTACAGCGAGCTTTTAGTGCTGGTGAAGAGGGCACGTTCAGCGAGGTCGCGAGTGTCCGAGGAGCTGAGCTATAAGCTCTAAAACTGCTGTTTTCACAGCAACACAAAGAGTGTGTGTGAGGCAGCGATTTGGGCCGGTTCCTCGGTGTGTCAGGGAGTGGTGTACCTGACACATCGCGTCGCTCCCTGGGTGCTTCAGCACGAGTGAGTTGACTTCCCCTTCTAAAAGAGCTTTAAAGACGAACCCTGACAGTATGTCATTTCGTCTGTGCGTTAATGGGTGCGGTCGTTCCCTGGTCCCTGCTGATGGGCACAATCGCTGCATCTCGTGTTTGGGCGTTCAGCACGCTGAAGCAGCTTTTGTGGATGGTTCATGTTCCCATTGCGGGAACATGACCATCGCGGTGCTGAGGTCGAGGCTCTCCTTCCTGAAGTCTCAGGAAGCGGGGGTCCCCTCTCCTATGCCGCGTACGACCGTTTTTTCCGGCCCCGGGAACCGGAATGACGGTACGGCGCTGTATAGGGAGGGCGACCTGAGGATAACGGTCAGGGCTCCCCCGCCGAGCGGAAACGCTCCTCAGGCCCCTGCCCCCTCGTCAGCACCGCAACCCATCTTGCTGCCGTTGGTTTCCGCTGGGCCCTCTTCGGACTTTCCAGCCGTTACCTTTGGTGCGCCGGCGGAGGATCAGATGTCGATCGCTGCGTCGGAAGGCGAGTTTGAGTGTTCGGGGGAGGAAGATCCGGACGCGCTGCCGCCCTCCGGGGCGGTAGCGTTGCCCGTGTCGGATCCCGAACTCTCGGCTGTGCTCTCCTGGGCCGCCTTGTGCGTCGGGCTTGAGTGGAACCCTCCACCCTGTCCCGGCCCATCTCGGCTGGATGATTGGTACTTGGGGGGGGGGTCGCACTGGTCAGCCCCAGCGTCTCGCCCGAATGCCTTTCTTCCCGGAGGTGCATGATAAGGTGACCAGGTCTTGGCAGACACCGTATAGTGCCCGTACCAGGCCTGGCCCCGTGTCCGCCTTCACCTCCCTGGACGGCGGGGTAGCCAGGGGGTACGCGAGGATCCCGCCAGTCGAGCGGTCCGTTGCGATGCAGTTGTGTCCAACGGCGTGGTGAGCCACGTCTCCCGTCCCGGGCCTGTAAGTTCTCAGCCGGTCTGACTGAGAAAGCTTACAGTTCCTGTGGGCAGGCTGCCTCCGCCCTGCACGCGATGGCCCTCTTGCAGGTTTACCAAGCAAAGGCGCTGTCGGAGATGCCCCAGGAAGGTCCTGACCAACAGCTGCTGGGGGAGCTGCGCGCTGCCACCGACCTTGCCCTCCGGGCAACGAAGGTGACAGCACGTGCTGTTGGTCACGCGATGTCTACCCTCGTAGTCCAGCAACGCCACCTCTGGCTGACCCTGGCGGACATGCGGAATACCGACAAGCAGCGGTTCCTAAATTCCCCCGTGTCCCCGGTCGGCCTATTCGGCGACGCGGTGGAGAGCTTCGCCCAACAGTTCTCCGCTGCACAGAAGCAGGCTGAGGCTATCAGTCACGTCATGCCACGGCGGTCCGCTGCTGCCTCCACCCAGCCGCCCGTGGCTCAGCCTCAGCCCGCTCGTCGCCGAGGGCGCCCGCCTGCATCGTCCTCCGCCCCTGCTAAAATGGCAAAGCAGCAGCCTACACCAGCCAGGCAGCAGGGTGCCGGTCGCGGGCGTGGTGCCCAGCCCGTCTCCGCTAAGCCCGGTGGTAAATGGAAAAGCAAAACACGGCATTGAGACGGGCAACCTGGAGGGGAAGGTTCTCGCTCTTCGGGAGAGAATACCATCGTCTCTCCCACCCCCGGAGGAGGGCCGGGGGGAATTTGTGATGTCTGTCTATCAACCGCCGCTTGCTCCCCGGAGTCCAGCGGTACCCACTTTTTCACAAAAAGAGCAGTTTCCTCAAACTCCAGGTCACAACAAGGTGTGTCTGCCAGTGTGCCAGGCTCCACCTCGCCGCTGGCAGCTCCCTCCCCATTCGCCAGCAGGCAGCAGTGTGATGGCACAGACCGCGTCCCGTGCGCCGTCTCCCATGCACACTGCTGCCTCGCAGAGTCCGACCCCACTCCGGGCCGCTCTCAAGCCGTCCGAGTCGGGTCCCTCTCTGCCTTGCTGCCCCACCCCCGGTGCGTCTGTGGTGCCTTTGGTCCCGCTGGCTCAGTGTCTGGAAGCGTGGATAGCGCTCCCCAGCCTGTCCAGTTGGCTCATTCGTACTATCAGACTCGGCTATGCGATTCAGTTCGCCCGGCGTCCCCCGGTCTTCAGGGGTGTCCACTTCACTCAGGTGTCGTTGGACAGTGCACCTGTTCTCCGGGCGGAGATTGCTGTCCTCCTGGCGAAGGATACAATCGAGCCGGTCCCTCCAGCCGATATGAAGTCAGGGTTCTACAGCCCCTACTTCATTGTACCGAAAAAGGGTGGTGGGCTACGGCCAATCCTGGCCCGTACCCAGGATTGGTTTGCAGCAATAGACCTGAAGGACGCGTACTTTTATGTCTCGATTCTGCCTCGAAACAGACCTTTCCTCCGGTCTGTGTTCGAGGGTCGGGCATGTCAGTACAAAGTCCTACCCGACATGGTTTTAGCTCCCAGCCGGTTGGGTCTTCAGGTCAACCGGGACAAGAGCAAACTCGCCCCCGGGCAGAGGATCTCTTGTCTCGGTCTCGAGCTAGACTCGGTCGCACGGACTGCGCGTCTCACCGAGGCGCACGTCCAGTCGGTGTTGAACTGCCTGAGCTCGCTCAATTGCAGGACAGCGGCTCCACTGAAAGATTTTCAGAGGCTCCTGGGGCATATGGCATCTGCAGCCGCGGTCATGCCGCTCGGATTGCTTCATATGAGACTGCTTCAACACTGGCTCTGCGGCCGGGTCCCGAGATGGGCATGGCAGTGCGGCACGCTCCGTGTCCCCGTGACACCGAGCTGCCGTCGCACCCTTGTCCGGTGGTCGGACCCTTCGTTCCTGCGGGCCGGAGTACCCCTCGAACGAGTGTCCAGGCACGCTGTGGTCTCCACAGATGCCTCTGCCACGGGATGGGGGGCCACGTACAACGGGCATGCAGTGGCAGGTCTTTGGACGGGGCCTCAGCTGCATTGGCATATCAATTGCCTCGAGTTGCTTGCGGTTCGTCTTGCGCTGGCCCGCTTCAAGAAGCTGTGGTCAGGCAAGCACGTTCTAGTCCGCTCACACAGCACTGCGGCCGTTGCGTACATCAACCGCCAAGGTGGTCTACGCTTCCGTCGCATGTCGCTACTCGCCCGCCATCTCTTGTTGTGGAGTCAGAAGTATCTGAGGTCCCTTCGGGCCACTCGTGTCCCAGGTGTGCTCAACAGTGCAGCCGACGAGCTGTCACGGCAGCCTCCACTTGCGGGCGAGTGGCGGCTCCACCCCCAGGCGGTCCAGCTGATTTGGCAGCATTTCGGCAAGGCCCAGGTAGTCCTGTTTGCCTCCCCAGAAACTGCCCACTGCCAGTGGTTTTATTCCCTGACCGGCGGCACGCTCGGCACGGATGCCCTGGCACACAGCTGGCCCCCGGGTCTACGCAAATATGCGTTTCCCTCAGTGAGCCTTCTCGCACAACTCCTGTGCAAAGTCAGGGAGGACGGGGAGCAGGTTCTGTTAGTGGTTCCGTACTGGCCCACTCGGACCTGGTTCTCAGACCTCATTCTCCTCGCGACAGCACCTCCCTGGCTGATTCCTCTGAGGAAGGACCTCCTGACTCAGAGACGGGCGCCCTGTGGCACCCGCGTCCCGATCTACGGAAGTGGTCCCTGGACGGGATGCGGAGGTTCTGAGTGATCTCCCGCAAGCGGTCGTAGACACCATCACTTCTGCTAGAGCTCCTTCCACTAGGAGTCTCTATGCGTTGAAGTGGAACCTGTTCGTCGAATGGTGCGCCTCTCGCCGAGAGGACCCCCGATTATGTTCGGTCGGATTCGTGCTTTCCTTCCTGCAAGATGGGTTGGAGCGAAGGCTGTCTCCCTCCACCCTCAAGGTGTATGTTGCCGCTATCGCCGCACATCACCACGCAGTTGAGGGTAAGTCCCTGGGGAAACACGATCTGATCGTCAGGTTCCTGAGGGGGGCGAGGAGACTAAATCCTCCTCGCCCTTCCTCCGTACCCTCTTGGGATTTGACCCTGGTTCTCACAGCTCTCCGGGGTCATCCCTTTGAGCCTTTGCAATCAGTCGACCTGAAACTAATGTCTCTTAAGACGGTTCTTCTGGTTGCATTGGCTTCCCTGAAGAGGGTAGGGGATCTGCATGCATTTTCGGTCGACGAAACGTGCCTAGAATTCGGGCCCGGTGATTCTCACGTCATTCTGAGACCCCGGCCTGGATACGTGCCCAATGTTCCTACCACTCCCTTCAGAGATCAGGTAGTGAACCTGCAAGCGCTGCCCTCGGAGGAGGCAGACCCAGCCCTAGCTTTGCTCTGTCCCGTCCGCGCTCTGCGCGTTTACGTGGATAGAACGCGAAGCTTCAGGACCTCAGATCAGCTCTTCATCTGTTTCGGAGGCCAGCAGAAGGGAAAGGCTGTCTCCAAGCAGAGGATGGCCGACTGGATAGTGGATGCCATCGCCTTGGCGTACGAATCCCAGGGCGTGCCTTGCCCACTCGGGTTGAGAGCCCACTCCACCAGAGGGGTGGCCTCTTCCTGGGCGCAGGCTCATGGCGCCTCGCTGACAGATATCTGTAGAGCTGCGGGCTGGGCGACACCAAACACGTTCGCTAGGTTTTATAGCCTACGTGTAGAGCCGGTATCTTCACGTGTACTCGCATCCACTAGTCGGTAGACGTGTTGTACCCGCTCTAAGTGTCGGCTTGCAATGCCATTCCCGCCACTGGCCGGATACGTGCATACTTTCACTCCAGTCGTGTTCCCCGCTTGGCGAACCCTGTCGAGTTCTTCCGCCTCCCCCTTCGGCTCGGACATTGCGGAGTGTCCTACATCCGTCGCTGACGCTGTCTGTTGGCTGGGGCCCATATGTCGTGACCCCTCTAGGTGAGCGGTCCCATATGTGTAATTATCCACGGTTTAAAACTCCCTACGGGCCGAGTCCGTGTCTTTCCCTTAGCAGAGCCAGCTCTGCTGTCACCTGTCAGATTAGTCTCCCCCTACACAGGTGGAGCCATCCCAGGGACTCCATATGCGTACTGCCCCCCGGGCCAGTCCGTATGTGTATTTCCCACGTAAACTCCTCCCCCATTGGGTAGGTAGTGGTCTCCGCAGCGTCCCTTACGGGTTCGCTTCCCCAGTGTAGTCTAGTTTACTTAGTTGGTTAGACAGCAGTAGACTCTCTCGGTGTAAGCTCGCCCCCTTCACCGCCAGTCGGTGCTATGGGCGGCTGAGCTTGCGCTGGGCACTGGAAGGGGTTTCGTAACTGTGGCGCTTTAGTTGGGATCCCAATTCGTCGGTCACTACTGACGTACGTCGAACGTGACCGACTGAAAGGGAACGTCTCGGTTACGTATGTAACCCTCGTTCCCTGAAGGAGGGAACGGAGACGTACGTCCCGTCGCCACAGTTTCTGTACCCTCGCTGTAGTGCGGACACCAGTTGTCTCCTCAGCAAAAAACAGAGTGCGATTGCATCCGCTTCCTATTTATATACACCTGTCGGGGCCGTGCGCATTATGCAAATATCGCACGCCAATTCCATTGGCTTGTTTTAGTTTACACGAAGATGATAGGGCTCTCTAAGCGATATCCCAATTCGTCGGTCACTACTGACGTACGTCTCCGTTCCCTCCTTCAGGGAACGAGGGTTACATACGTAACCGAGACGTTTTCACTTGTTCATACGCATGTCCCGAAACATCAGGTCATTCGGTGCAACCGCTATAAAACAGAGCACCCAAATCCAGCTGTCATTCCATGGGGGCCCCATAATGGCCACTTAGTTCACTTATGACTTGGCTGGCTCTGGTTTTAGAGAAATTAAATATTAAAGTGGGAACCTCTCCTAATCTCTAAAATGTCACTTATTCCACTGTTATCTCCTTTTTAAAGCCAGTTACAGCATTCCCACAGTGGAGAAAGAGTGCAGTGAATGTGAGCATGGCGACGGCACTGCTGGGAAGAGCTGTCAGCTGAGCTGCTCATCGGTGGACGGTTATCCGCAGAGCAACGTGAGTTGGATGGGGCTTAATATGAGTCTGATAAATGTCATTCACAACGAGAGTTCAGAAGATCCGTACTTCAAAACATGGACCATCAACCAAACCATCACGTACAACTGTGACCAACCAACCAATGTCAGCTGTGCTGTAGGAGGCGCTGTTTCCCCCGCTGTCTCCATATTTTGTGCTGAATGTAAAAAGTTGAAGTTTTGTGTGACAACAGACTGAATTCAAAATCATTGTCCTCTAAAATGTAGTTATAATAGGGGCATTTAGCTCATGCATATTAATTAGTTTATACTATTGTAAAATATTTTGGGGCTTTCTGTTACCTGTCTGTCTACGCTTCCTATCTATGCTCCCCTTTCTACGCTTGCCGCCTTAATGTGGCCTTCAGCTTCCTGTCTGCCACTTTCAGCACATAGCTTTATGAGGCAATTGATGCAAGCAGGAAAAAGCTTAATGTGTGTATTGATGGAAGTAATGTAACCACTGACACAAACAGGAAGTGGAGGCAGGTGAATATAGCAATAGCAATTATTAATATCTTCTGTCAGACTGTATTAAACTGAGAATCAGCTGAGCAGCAATCTGGTCCATGTGTCTCTTATTTGGTTCTCCCAAAGTGTTGTAAAAGGGTTTTACGAGATCTGGAGGTGAATTACAGAAGTCTGTAGATAATTGAATATGAATTTTGAAAACTTAAGATATTTCTTTATGCCCAAAAGAACACATAAAGCTGTAAAACCAAGAAATATTTGGTGTAGACAATAAATTCGATATGTTCTTTTTTTGCCATGTTGCCTTTTTTGCTGGTGTTGTGCCGAATTCTGACCCCCGCCAAATTATTACCCCCCATAGTATTGGTAAGTATAGGATCAGGGGTGGGGTTAGAATTAGGAAATCAGATAGCCACTTCAATGAGGGGGTAATCATTTGGTAGTGAGTCAAAATTCGGCACAACACTGGTAAAGAATCCGTATTATTTTGTACAAACTCTGCGCAGTCAAAACTCGTAATCCGCAATGCACTGGTCCTGAATTTTGTACGACTTTGTACATTAGGTAACGATGAGACCAAAACATATCTGATCAATGCGTGCCCAACTCTAAATCAGCAAAATGACAAATTAGGAAGCAGGGGTACTGCTGACTACCCAAATACATAAAAAAACAGAGTCGTGTCAACGACTTTTTGACAAACTGAACGTGCTACTCAAGAAAAGATGCATGCCTAGAGACATCTTTGTTACTTGATTTAAACAAGCATGGGAAGAAGAATCGTAGTTCTCTATTCTTTTATGTTTTGTGATGGTTGTTCATGAGTCTCTTGTTTGTTCTGAGCAGTTAAACTGAGCTCTGTTCTTCAGAAAAATCCTCCAGCTCCTGCAGATTCATCAGTTTTTAAGCATTTTTTGTATATTTGAACCCTTTCCAGCAGTGGCTGTATGATTTTGAGATTCATCTTTTCACACTGAGGACAATTGAGAGACTCAAACTCAACTATTAAAAAAGGTTCCAGAAGTAAACATGATGCATTAAGAGCTGAGGGGTGAAAACTTTTTGAATTGGATGAACAGGATAAATTGTACTTTTTTTGTCTTCTGGGAAACATTTAAGCATCTTCTCAAGCTTCCGAAGGGCAGTACTAAATTAAAAAATCTGATCTTTAAACAAAATAAGAAAAACTTGCACATCATCTTCTTGTTCAAAAGTTTTCACCCCTGACTCTTAATGCATCGTGTTTCCTTCTGGAGCATCAGTGGATGTTTGAACCTTTTTTAATAGTTGTGTTTGAGTCCCTCAATTGTCCTCAGTATGAAAAAAAATGAATCTCAAAATCATTCAGTCACTGCTGGAAAGGGTTCAAATATGCAAAAATGCTTGAAAACTGATGAATCTGCAGGATCTGGAGGATTTTTCTGAAGAACAGAGCTCAGTTTAACTGCTCAGAACAAACAAGAGAATCAGGTGAATCAGGTATTCAGGTGAAATTCCAAAGTGAAATCAAAATGAGCAGGCTAAAAATAATTTCGGATGTTGTAAATACTGCAGAAAACCAGGTCATTTGGCATGAGAATGCCACAAATGTATGCGGGACATACAACAAGAAAAAAGTAATCAATCCAACCAACAACAACAACAACATAAACCCTCGAAACAAGAGGGACAATAGACGGGGTCCCTATCTTTTGTCCAATAAAGCATCCTTTAAATGTTAGATCCATATCAAAGCCTGATTTGTGTGTCTGACACATCGTTTCACAGTAATACTATTAAATTTGCTAGGACGAGATTTAATGCACAAAATGGGCATGGAAAGTGTTTTTTCTGAATCTTACATTTCTCTCTTTCCCCTCGACTCTCATGCTCTCGACTGAGCCGCAGCTCCAGCCCAGTGACTTCCTCAACCCAGAGCCTGAGCAGAAAGAAACCTCTACTTCCTCTTCTGAGCTATCTGTGGTAAACCCCACCTTACAAGGATGAGGCAGGCCTAATCATAAAAACCATAAATCTTGTTTATGTGAAGCTTTATCTCCTCTCAGCAGAGAAGGAAATATTATCAGCTATTTTTGGTTCCTGCCTATGTGTCTGCTGCAGCCCTGATGGTGTAGGATTGTATTATCACATCCTCTTAATTTTATACATGTCATCCGGTGGGTGCAATTTTATACAGTTTAAACACACAGCACATGACAGCTCAGAGGAGTTACTACTAATTTAAAGGTGTCATTTGAGACAAAAGGCAGTGTTATTTTGCTCTCACAACACTATCACAGATCTTGTATCGCTATCACAAAGTGTGTGAGACTATCAATAAACTGGACTGTGTGCTTGTGGAAAAGTTTTGATTCATCATGTGACTTTCTCATCACCATTTGTTTTTGGTGGTTGTATTACAAAGGTATAAAACGGATGTTAGTACTTCATTAGGTTGGTAAATTAACATTATATCAGTTTTTTTTTTGTTTTTTTTTACTGTAAATTAAAGTTAAATCTGTAAAACCTAAAATGTTGCTATCATATTTTATATATATATATATATATATATATATATATATATATATATATATATATTTACATTTCTGGCAACCACAGCTGTGTTTTTTTTAGTGTGTGTTTTAGAGGTGTGTGACTGTATTCTAACAATTTAATGTATGTTAAAAGTAAAAGATTTTGCGTAGAATTGCAGAAATAAACAGTAATTTTTTTTTCTGACAGTATTTTTCAGTATTTTCCTGCTGCCAGAAAATTAAAATTTTTATGCTCATTTTATTTTGTTACAAGATGCACACAAAACCTGAGGATGAGACATTTTTGGTAAACCAATGGGAGACAAAATTATTTTTGATGACGGTGCAACAAAATCCACAGGATTGGCTATTCTGTTTTGCAATTCACCAGGTAGTGACTTCTAGGGGTAGCATGATGAACAATATATTTTTCTGATAAATGTTTGTGGATATAATAATCTAGTTCAAAACAGACAGTTGATTTCAAATGTGGCAGATGTTCTTGATGACCTTAAAGGTGCCCTGGAACTTTTTTTAAAAATAGATGTAATATAAGTCTAAGGTGTCCCCTGAATGTGTCTGTGAAGTTTCAGTTCAAAATACCCCATAGATTATTTTTTTATTCATTTTTTAACTGCCTATTTTGGGGCATCATTATAAATGAGCCGATTCAGGGCTACTGGCCCTTTAATTCTCGTGCTCCACGCCCCAAGAGCTCGCGCTTGCCTTGAACAGTGAATAAACGAAGTTTACACAGCTAATATAATCCTCAAAATGGATCTTTACAAAGTGTTCGTCATGCATGCGTCAGATTATGTGAGTATTGTATACTGTTATATTGTTTACATTTGATTCTGAATGAGTTTGATAGTGCTCCGTGGCTAACGGCTAATGCTACACTGTTGGAGAGATTTATAAAGAATGAAGTTGTGTTTATGAATTATACAGACTGCTGGCATATGCAAATATTGGGGCGTACACCCCGACTGTTACGTAACAGTCGGTGTTATGTTGAGATTCGCCTGTTCTTCGGAGGTCATTTAAACAAATGAGATTTATATAAGAAGGAGGAAACAATGGAGTTTGAGACTCACTGTATGTCATTTCCATGTACTGAACTCTTGTTATTTGACTATGCAAAGATAAATTCAATTTTTTATTCGAGGGCACCTTTAAGCTTTTCCATCGAACTGCTAACATAATTATGGGTGGCGATGGTTAGTTCACCCCAAAATGAAAATCAGTTCACCACCCTCAGGTCGTTCAAAATCCTTAAGACTTTTGCTCATCTTCAGAACACAAATAAAGATCTTTTTGATGATAGAATGCTGTCAGACTTCCTTCCATAGAAGGAAATCATAACCAATGAGGTTCATTCTAGTGTGTTATGCAGCACGTTTGAGCTTCCGCAAGACCATTGTTGCAAAAGGTTTGTTAATGTTTATATCAAATTAAATATGTTTATCATAAAAAGCAATCGAGTCAATTCAGAAAATTTGGACTAAACCATTTGATTCATATGGATTAGATTTCCAATCTCTTTATGAACTTTTTTAAGCATCAAAGTGTCTGTTGCAAAGGCAGTCTATGGAAGGAGATCTGACAGCATTCTGTCATCAAAAAGATCGTCATTTGTGTTCTGAAGATGATCGAAAGTCTTACGGGTTTGGTAAGACATGACCAAGGTAGCAAAAGTGGTTCGGCCTGATAATGGCCCAGTTTCAGCAGGCCAGAAGAAATAACTTGACCTGGTTGTGGTTGCCAGAATCGGAATGAACGCGGGATGAATGACGCCCTAGATTTGGCCCAGATGCACTGGCCCGAGTCTGGCTGCCAAAACTGCTGGCATTGGGCCACAATCATGCCGACAAGAACCGAACACTTAGTCGGTACTTGCCAGAGTCTCGGCACTGAAACGGAGTCAACACTGCCAGCACTGGGCCACAATCACGGCAACAAAAATGGTACACTTAGCCGGTACTGGCCCAAGACTGGGTACTGAAACTGAGCCGGCACTGGGCCACAATCACGCCAACAAAAATGGTACACTTAGCCGGTACTGGCCCAAGACTGGGTACTGAAACTGAGCCGGCACTGGGCCACAATCACGGCAACAAAAATGGTACACTTAGCCGGTACTGGCCCGAGACTGGGTACTGAAACTGAGCCGGCACTGGGCCACAATCACGCCAACAAAAATGGTACTCTTAGCCGGTACTGGCCCAAGACTGGGTACTGAAACTGAGCCGGCACTGGGCCACAATCACACCAACAAAAATGGTGCACTTAGCCGGTACTGGCCCAAGACTGGGTACTGAAACTGAGCCGACACTGGGCCACAATCACGCCAACAAAAATGGTACTCTTAGCCAGTACTGGCCCAAGAATGGGTACTGAAACTGAGCCGGCACTGGGCCACAATCACACCAACAAAAATGGTACTCTTAGCCGGTACTGGCCCAAGACTGGGTACTGAAACTGAGCCGGCACTGGGCCACAATCACACCAACAAAAATGGTACTCTTAGCCGGTACTGGCCCAAGACTGGGTACTGAAACTGAGCCGGCACTGGGCCACAAACACACCATCAAAAATGGTGCACTTAGCCGGTACTGGCCCAAGACTGGGTACTGAAACTGAGCCGGCACTGGGCCACAATCACGCCAACAAAAATGGTACTCTTAGCCGGTACTGGTCCAAGACTGGGTACTGAAACTGAGCCGGCACTGGGCCACAATCACGCCAACAAAAATGGTGCACTTAGCCGGTACTGGCCCAAGACTGGGTACTGAAACTGAGCCGGCACTGGGCCACAATCACGCCAACAAAAATGGTGCACTTAGCCGGTACTGGCCCAAGACTGGGTACTGAAACTGAGCCGGCACTGGGCCACAATCACACCAACAAAAATGGTACTCTTAGCCGGTACTGGCCCGAGACCGGTTATTTATTTTAATTATACATTATTATGACCTAATTATTAGCTTTTCATCAACTCGTGAACCCCTGCTCTAGTGGTTTGGGATTGTTCACTTCTCATTGCGGTGCATTCTGGGATTGAATGAGTGCTTGTCTGATAATATGGTGTGTGACTACAGTCAGTGGGAGGTGTGTTACTGAGCCTCAACCACAAGGGGGCACAATCAGGCTGGACAATTCAAGATAGTTCAAATGAGTTTATGGTATGACAGAGGTTTCATTCCTTCTTTCATGTTCCATAACAAAAAAAAAAAGCTGTTTTCATTCAGTTGTATTTGAGTCTAGGTTTATTTAGTTTGGCTGTTGTCACACAGTATCTTATATGACCATGTCATCTCCTGTATGTTCTGTGATCATATTTTTACGCTGTTTTGATAAATAAAAGTTTTTTTTTTTTTGCATTTATTTTTCATTTATTCATTTCATCATCTTTCTCATGTCTACACAGATGATTTCATACTGAATCAGTGCATTATTTACACTTATAATCATGAATGATGAAATGTTTGCGTAAGCTTTTCCCTTCAGTCATCAGTAAACGGAGGAAGTGGAAAACCTCTAACCATCACATGCCTTCTTGCTCCAATGAATCAGTTTTTGTGTGTTTCTTAACTCGACGTCTGGAGATGCCAGGCGTCTCTCAGAACAGCTCAGTTTTAATTCTCTGGAAGGAAAAAACAAAAACATAAATATATCGTAATAGTGAAAGCACATTTTCATCAGTCTTCATTCTGGAAGTTTTTAGAAAGTTCTTCAATCAAGCGCTTTGAACCAAAACAATCAGTTCTGGGATGAATTACATAATTAGATTCAAAGCCAATACTCATTCCATAAAGTAAATGATATAATCAATCACTTTTTAAAATATATTTTATGCTCTAATGCTAAAATAACCCATTGCTAGCAATCAGGCATTCAAAAATTCACCACAAATGTTGCTTGCCATGATTTTAATAGTAACAGCAACTTGTCTGTTTGTAGGCAGTTACATTGTTTATAAGTTAACATTAAAAATCAATTTCACTCTGGGGATTTTCCAAGGCATTTTTACCTCTGCAACCTTCCTGTTGAACTCTATTCTGTCACTTCTTGTGAATGTGATTTATTAATAATTTATTTATTAATCATTCAGAACACTGTTCTAGTGTCAGTAAAATTTTAGATTAGTTGTCACAATGAGTGAGAGCCGCTAAATCTCCAACCTCCGGGGAATTACCCATTTTAAAGAAACGCCAAACAGACTAGAACTTGGCAGAGCTCGTAATAAAACAAGAATCAACATAAGCTTTCTCTTTTCATGAGAACTGAGAGATTTGAAATGTTATAAAAGCAACACAGATATAGCACTTTCATTACTCAACAGGTGAGTAAGGTATTTCATTGAAGAGATAAATTGCCATATGTATCTCTAACAGAGTTCATAGTAAAGCATTATCTGTTGTGAAGATAATTTCATTATAGTTGTTGTAGAGGTGCACTGAAATTTATTTTCAAGCAAGTACCATGTCTATTAATGGGTAAAGCTACAGTACAGTAATATCTTCTGCTAGTCAGCTTGAGAACCTGTCCATCTAAATATCTCTTAAAGATCCTTGATTACGATTTGACTTTTTTAACTGTAGTTAGTGTGTAATGTTGCTGTTTGATCATAAACAACATCTGCAAAGTCATGATGCTCAAAGTTCAATGCAAAGGGAGATATTTTCTTTTACAGAAATTGCTTTTTAAGTACTACAACAAATGGCTGGTAGGGACTACAACGAGCTTATTCCCAGGTTGGTGACATCACTAACCCTAAAATTTACATAAACCCCGCCCCCGAGAACACACAACAAAGGGAGCGGGGCCATGTTGGGCTGCTTTAGAGAAGAGGAAGAGTTGTTGTAGCAGAAAGTTGTTGACATGCCGTCATTTTACACTGTACTGCTTCACAAACGAGGGTCAATTCAACACTGGATTTGCACAAAAGATTGACAAGCTCCACCCCCTTCTGGAAAGGGGTCCGGGAGCAGCAGCTAATTTGCATTTAAAGGGACACACACAAAAATGGCGTGTTTTTGCTCATACTCAAATAGGGGCAAATTTGACAAGCTATAATAAATGATCTATGGGGCTGAAACTTTTGAGCTGAAACTTTAAGTCTAGTAATGAATGTTTTATAATGAATGAGGAGCAGGAGAACCATGGTCATCCACAAAGTCACGCAGAGCTGAAGCACTACCAAAACAATGTTCTTCCGCAAAATGCATGCATTATGTAACTTTAAAATAGACATTATATAGCGCAGACTTCCTATAGGGATGAGCCCTTAGGCTTAATCCAGTCTGAAAAATGCTGTTTTTGCATTTAGAAACAAAATGTATGAGACCGTTGTTGTCAGATATCTTTGGTGATTTATGAATATGAAATTTAATCGAAAGCTTGGCAAACAGCTTCCCCATTGCAATGTAGTATATTTCAAACAGTAGCATGCTGCATTATGGGATACAATATTTCATGCATGGAGGTCTGGTTGCATACTGCACCTAGTATATTTCTACAGGCATTTTGCATCCTGTATACGATCAAAAATTGTACTTAGTATGCTGATCTGCAGAAATGTATCATTGCACCTAAATGTATATAATGCTAGTATTCAAACATAGCCTTTGCTCTATCTGGCCACTAGAGGGCAGACTCTTCCCAGAATTGCTCTTGTGCATGTAGTGTGTTTCACTTTCATGGCCTTTCAGCAGTACACCACACAGGACACTCACCGCAGACATGGGTGTGTGTTGTGGTGTGTTATTTAACGGTTCTCAGGAAAGCCGTCCTGTCTGACGTCATGTTTATTGAGTATCAGGAAGTAAAACTTATTTTTAAAAAAATAATAAAACATTAATTTCATGAGCTTTATCTTCACTTGTGTTCAGATATCAGGGTGTGTCAGCTGTCAGTCACTCCTAAAAATCCCTCTTTTCTTCCTTTTTCTATATGAAGGCTTATCACAGACAGATATACAGGAGTGTAAGGAAGAATTTCCCTAAAATGTTCATGATATCAGAAGTGAACAGCACACACACACTGACTCGGCTACGTTTGATGCTGTTGTTCCGTGTTTGTGTGTGTGTGAGTACACACACTCTATCGCAGCTAAATGAGTCATAAAATCTGATTATATGTAAATGACAGATGATAAGAACAATGCTGTGGGATTGAGGGAAGCAAGAAATGAGAGTCATGGAATAAGCAGGAGTGAGAATTGAAAGTGAGCGACCAAGAAATGGAAAAGGAGAGCTGAGAAGAAACGAGCTGGAAATGCCCTAACATTCCTGTGTTCCAGTAAAGTGTGTCGTCCTGGTGCTGGTGACTAATCATGTGACCAGGTGATGTGCCTCTGCCTCCTTTGGTCTTGGTATTGTTGGTAAACATGTCTTTGACTTCCTGTAAGGCTTTGAGAGAGAGGAGCAACCTGAAATGACTGAATCATTCATCAGTGGTGTTTGTTAAGGTGAGTGTCGATTGATCTAGAGAGCAGAATATCACAGAGACATGAGGGTGGACACTTTTCACTTTAGACGGTAAGAAACTACCTAGAAACCATGCAAAATTCCTCAGTAAGCTCACAGCAAAATACAGAAACTCATCCGGAACACCTCAGCAACTGCACAGCAACACCAAACACAACTACATACCAATGCCCTGACAACCACTTAAAACACATTAGCTACCACCCAGAAAATCTTTTCAGCTGCACAGCAGTGCCCTGGCTGCTACCCAGAACACCTTAGCAACTACAGAGTGTAACGGGTACAGAAAGTTTCCTGTTAATTGTATATATTGTTTATTAGAATTCACCCAAAAATTGTTTGTATACATATACCTGATATATATAACTGCCTAATTGAAATGTGAGTGCTTTCCCCTTTAATTGTGATGACATCACGAGGCATGTCATTTCCTGTTCTGGCCCCTCCTCTTCCTCTTTGCATTGGCGATGCACTGGAGAGGTGAGGTTATTTTGGGCTCTTGTTAATCTTTTTTTTAATCCTTATTTTAATTGTTGCTTTTATACTTATATTTTTGCTCCAATTTATGTATATATTCTTATTTTACTCATCTGTGTGGTTATTTTTGTCATTTTATTGTTTTTGAGTTAAATTTGTCTTGTATGTGGAAATGAAGCACATGGTGACAGGTGTACATCATATTCATTTTAGGAATCGAGGGTGACTCTCATTGTATTAAGAGGCTGTTTTTATTTGTTTATCAGGTATGTTTTCAGTTACATTTATTTTCTTGTTAAATGTGATTTATTTTAGCTCTTTGCATTGGCGATGCACTGGAGAGGAATCGAGGGTGACTCTCATTGTATTAAGAGGCTGTTTTTATTTGTTTATCAGGAATAAAAGATCAGCGAAACTGCGAATGCTGTCCTGTTCTTCCAACGCACAACACACAACGCAGAGAACAGACCAGTTACAATTGGTGCCGTGAATATTTCGGGTCATCAGATCAGCGCTTCGCAGATCGCCGTGGTTGCGTGACGGCTCGCGCGCTTCGTCGATCTTCTTCCTCATCGCCATCTCTCGTGGCAGCTCTGTGCTCGCGCATAAAGAGGGCGCGTGTGTAAGACGGACAGTGTGACATCGCGGAAAAAAACTGTATTGCATCTTAAAGCAACGGTCGAGTTTTATTGACTTTGTGATAAGCAGGACGCTTCAGTGACCTCCATACAACGTATCCTTTATCTGAACAGTATATAATAAATGACTGTTGATGCATTTTAAATAAGAAAAAGTGCAGAATAACTGATTTTGACTACGAAAATATTTTATTTTTGTCAAGAAAGGAGGTGTTTCATTTTTTTATTCCAGTGTCTAAATATTGATATGAAGTATACCTGAATCATTATCAATTGGTAAAAATTTTGATGTTTGTGGCATATTAATTTCTCAGTCACTTTTTCATGTTTTATCTGTTCCACTTTATAATTGAGAAATGTTTGAGGATACAAGCAAAGACGATTTCAGTCCTGTGAAGCGATCAAATGTCACTTTTCCGTTGGGCAGGGGTGGTGGACCTGAAATATTTCACAGTGAGAGGGTGTCTGAATTTACTCGTTGTTATGGGAGAGGGAGAGCATCAGCTAATGTGGGACTTGACCATGTACACACAGCTGATTCAGCGATTGGTGCTTCTGTAGGCCCAGCAGCTAGCTCCACCCCAATCACATACCCGAATGCTGAACGTGTCATTACTCCTGAGTCATTGGGGGGAATAATTTCTGATCTGGCTCAGAAAATAGGGGAAAGTATTTCAGCCAGCCTTAATATTGCGCACCAGCCCAGCCCAGTTCAGCCTAATGCACCTTGCCAGTCTCAGCACTCTAGTGAGTACATTGATACATCTAGCCTGAAGGTGATAGTACAGCAAGATGCACCTCCTCCGCCATTCTTCAGGGGCGATAAGAGTGATTCATTTACTGTGCACGAGTGGGAAGACATGATGTACAGTTATTTGAACAGAATGAAATGCAAAACGCGAACTGATGTCTCTGATCTTGTCATGAGCAGATTGGCCGGCAAAGCGAGAGATGTGGTTAAGGTGTCTCTGCGAAGCTGCCCTGAACTGAGTGCCAGTGATCTCACAAGTGCAGTGTTTGACATACTGAAACGCAACTTCAGTGAGTTGTCTTACTCTAACATGCCAATGGCTGACTTTTATAACACTGTCCCAAGAGCAGATGAAAGTCCCATGGATTACTGGATACGGCTTAACAAGGCTATAGATGTGGCTGATGAGTGTTTGCGCAGGCGTAATAAGAGTGTTGAGGATCCAGCTGCTGAAGCTGTCATGATGTTTATTTCACATTGCCCAGACCCGAGTCTTGCTATGTCTTTTCAGTTTAAGCCAGCTGAGAAGTGGAGCGCCGCTGAGGTCCAGGAGCGATTAGATGGTCATCAGAGGGATCTAAAGAGAGTCTCTTCGAGGATGCAGCACACAATGTCCCTGTCAGCTTGCAACCAGTGCACTGTTATGAGTTGCCCCAATTCAGTGTCCAGTTCTCCTCAACAGCCTGTTTCCATGCCAGCCCAGTCACAGCTTCCTGTAAGTCATCTTAATCCTAATGCTGTCCCTTTCTCTCCAGACACCAGCCTTCAGCACATGGTTGGCATGATGGATAGAGTCCTGTCATTGTGCACTGCCTCTTTAACTTCCAGTCAGGTTCATGCAGGCCAAGCTTCAGATTTCAAAACCAACTTAAGCTCTGCATGTAGGGTCTGTAGATCCAAGGAACACACTACATACTCGCATTGTAGACGTCAGAGGCTATGTCGTCACTGTCTCAGTCCTGGCCACTTTAAGAATGACTGTCCTAAAGCGGCAAGCCCAGCGACCTCAGATACTGCTCAGTTAAACTGAAGAGCCCATGCGACGAGAGGGGTAGCATGGGCAATTTTACTGGGAACTCCTCACAGATGAAGCAGATGTGCAAAACGTTTTTGTAAACAGCTGCAAGCTATTGCCAGAAGACAAAACTGTGTTATATGTGGGGTCTCAGAGAGTTGATGGGGCAAGTGAGTTGTTTTATGCTCCTGTGACAGTTTGTGACCGTTACACATTGAGGGGGTTACTGGATTCTGGTAGTATGTCCTGCACGCTTAGTGAAGAGGGTGAGTCCAAGCTGCAAGTTGATGGTCTTCTTTCACATCCTCAAGCACTTCCAAGTAATGTGGTCCTGGTTGGCTGTGGTGGCCTCACAATTCAGCCAAAGTGTACTTATGACTTGGAGATTGAAGTCTATGGATTTAAGTTTGTTGTTCCCACTCTTGTGGTGCCTGGACAAAGAGACGAGTTCATTATTGGAAGCAATGTGATCAAATGTGTTCTGCAGAAAATGAAATTGCATGACAAGTACTGGGAGCTAGTTTCCTGCAATAACAGTAATCCTGAGTGTGAGCAATTCCTTGAACTTCTGAGCTGCATCTCCCGATGGTCTGGCCCTCAGCAGCCTGATAAACTCGGTTCTGTGAAACTCTGCCAGGCAATCACTCTCCTTCCCAAATGTGAGTATCTTGTTTGGGGCAAATTGCCTGCTTGTGTTCCCATTTCCCCAGGAAGCACTGTAATTGTTGAGCCGACCACTGCACGTTCAGCGCCTAAAAACATTCTTGTTGGACGAGTAGTAACACCAATGTGGGGTGATCGATGGGTGCCAATGAAGGTACTGAACCCTAACCCAATATCAGTGACACTTCGCCGTAACACTAAACTGGCTGATGTTTCTTCCTGTCTAGCTGTGGAAGATTTCACTGTCATGCAGGGTCTGAGCAGAACCTGCTGTGATGTTCCTGATTCAAAGCCCCTGCTAACTGACTCGTCCTTTAATCCTTCACAGTTGCTTAAGGATCATGGTCTGAGGGACATTGACATTGATGGATGTGAAGTCTCCGAGATGTGGAAGAGGAAATTGGTGGCTCTTCTTGCTTCCTACCATGATGTTTTCTCCAAGGATAAGCTGGATTGTGGAGAGGCAAAGGATTTTGTGCACAGGATCCATCTTTATGATGAGCGCCCATTCCGTCTGCCCTATCGTCGCATCCCTCCAGCCCACTATCAAAAATTGAGAGAAGTGTTGTCAGAGATGGAGGAGAAAGGCATAATCAGAAAGTCTGTCAGTGAATATGCATCTCCCTTAGTGATGGTCTGGAAAAAAGACGGTAATCTGAGGATCTGCACCGATTTTCGTTGGCTAAATGCTAAAACCATGAAGGACGCCCACCCTCTGCCCCATCAAGCTGACTGTCTCGCAGCCTTGGGTGGTAATGCCCTTTTCAGCACCATGGACTTAACGTCGGGATTTTATAACATCCCACTCCACGTGTCTGACCGACGATACACTGCCTTCACAACACCAATGGGCTTGTACGAGTATAATCGTCTTCCTCAAGGCCTTTGCAACAGCCCTGCGTCTTTCATGCGCATGATGCTTAACATTTTTGGTGACCTTAACTTTTCCAGTCTTCTGTTATCTCGATGACTTATTGGTCTTTGCACCTTCTGAAGAGGAGGCATTGAAGCGTTTGGAGATTGTGTTTTTTCGATTGAGAGCTAGCAACCTGAAGCTAGCACCGAAAAAGTGTCACTTTCTGAGGAAATCTGTAAAGTTCCTGGGCCATGTGATAGATGGTTCTGGTGTTTCAGTTGATGAGGAGAAAGTTAAAGTCATCTCTGCTTTTCGGAAGGAGGACTTGATGAAGGAAAATGGGACCACACCGTCACAAAAAAAAATCAGATCGTTCCTTGGCATGGTCCTGTACTACCAATCCTTTATTCCAAGTTGCTCACGTATTGCCAGACCCTTATTCAACTTAACAGCTGGCCAGAAACGCTCAGTGAAAGCTGCTGGTAGTCACAAGAGAGCAGGCACTTTTCGGGAGTTGACACCCCAGGACTGGACCCCTGACTGTGATGTGGCATTTGAAGTGTTAAAAAGGGCCCTAGTTGACAGCGTTGTGCTGGCTCATCCTGATTTTGAGCGTCCTTTCCTTCTCTGTACTGACGCCTCGTTGGATGGCATAGGTGCAGTACTTTCTCAGATCCCTGCTGGCGAGGACAAGGCAAGACCAATAGCGTTTGCTAGCAAGGCTTTGAGTCGCAGCCAAACAAAATATCCTGCGCACAGATTGGAATTCTTGGCTCTGAAGTGGGCGGTGTGTGACAAGTTCAGTCACTGGCTTAAGGGTCATGAGTTCACCGTATGGACGGATAATAATCCGCTGACATACATAATGACCAAGCCGGGTTAGATGCATGTGAGCAGCGCTGGGTTTCAAAACTTGCCCCGTACAACTTTAAGATCAAGTACGTCCCTGGGAGATTGAATGTTGTGGCGCGGATGCGCTCAGTCGTGACCCGTTCGTCAAGCCAGTGAGTCAGCGACTTTTGTCCGAACCTTATTCTGAACTGCTGAGACAAGTACAAAGTGTAGAGGATGGAAATGTGCAAGAGGTGTTCCGTCTTACCTGCCAACCGCAAACATTGGGATTTGGTGCACTTGATGTTGGGCTGGTTACATCAATGTCCACTGATGATGTGTCTTCCATTTTGTCCTCATGTGATGAATGGGAAACAGGAACTGAATGTAGAGCAACATCGTTGGTTGAACACCTCAACTCTTTAATTGGTGGGGACGAGGAAGTGTTCCATTCCCTTTCACTGACAGACGTGCAAAAACATCAGCACAAGGATCCAGTCATTGCTAGGGTGTTTTATTATGTCGGCAGGAAGCACAGACCATCAAGACGTGAACGTGCCAACGAAAACCAGTGCGCGCTTCGAATTCTGAAGCAGTGGGACAAACTTTCTGTGCTTAATGGAATCCTGTATAGAGTTATTAAAGACCCGCTCACCAAGCACAAGAAGTTCCAACTCATTTTACCTGAATCCTTGAAATCCGAAGCACTTTTGGGTATTCACGACCTGGCCGGTCATCAAGGGCAGTCTCGTACTCTGTCTTTAGCCCGTCAGAGGTTTTTCTGGCTTGATATGGAGCGTGATGTGCGGGATTACGTGAAGAAATGTCCCAGGTGTGTCCTCAGCAAAACTCTAGAGCCTGCAGCGAGAGCCACTTTGGAGAGTATTAAAACCACAGCCCCACTGGAGCTCGTATGCATCGATTTTTGGTCTGCTGAAGATAGAAACAACAAATCTGTGGATGTTTTAATTATCACCGATCACTTCACGAAGATGGCGCATGCATTTCCATGTCAGGACCAGACAGCGAAGAGAGTGGCTAAGAAACTCTGGGACAGCTTTTTCTGCGTCTATGGATTTCCCCAACGCATCCATTCTGACCAGGGGGCTACATTTGAGAGTGAGTTAATTGCCGAGCTTCTCGAGCTGGCTGGAGTTGACAAGTCGAGAACCACCCCTTACCACCCGATGGGGAATGGTGGTACTGAACGTTTCAACAGAACATTAGGTAATATGCTGAGGACACTTCCTCCAAGGCCTAAGCAGAAGTGGCCGCAGTTGGTACAGACCATGACATTTGTGTACAACTGCACAGCGCACGAGACAACAGGCTTTGCCCCTTTTTACCTAATGTTCGGTAGGGTACCAAGGTTGCCAGTTGACCTCATGTTCCAAAGTGTTCTGCAGGACAAGTCAATCTGTGACTATGACAAGTATGTCAAATCTCTTGTCAGCGACCTTCAGTCTGCCATGGCGTTAGCGCAGAAGAACGCTGTTGTAGAACAAAAACACCAGTCCAGCCAGTACAACAAAAGAGCTAAGGGCCTACCTCTAGCCATTGGTGACCAAGTGCTTGTGGCTAACAAGGGTTGTAGAGGAAAACGAAAACTTGCTGACAAATGGGAGCCAGTCATGTACACTGTTGTTGCCTCAAAGCCTGCCATACACGTCTATAAGATCCGTGACAGGGCTGGGAATGAGAAAATAGTGCATCGAAATCTCCTTCTTCAAGTGAACTTCCTCCCTCTGCCTGAAACAGAAATTGTTAGTTCCGGTCATGAGGATGCAGAAATGCTTTCCTGCAGTGCACCTTCACATATGTCTGATGCAGAATGCTGTGGTGGTCTAACCGATGAAACACATGGTGGTGAGACCTCCCTACGTTGCTGAGCTTGAGTCTGCTGGGCATGACGATGATAGGCAGAATGAGGCTGAGGAACTCTCACATGCAGAATCCATGTCAAACATCTCCGATGTTGCTACTTGTGGGGATGACCGCACTTCTTCATGGGTGCATTCTCAATTGTCCAATCAAGAGGAGCCTAATGCACAAGTTGCTATGTCAGTGACTAATGACAATACTGTGGCTGGTGCTGGTGCTGATTCACCCCTAACGCATGTCTCTGCAAGTGAACCCTGTGGGCAAGATCCTGTAGCTGATTTAAATACAGGTGATCGTTATACCAGGTTTGGGAGAGTTATCAAACCAGTTCGTAGACTGATTGAGTCAATGGTTCAACTTGAAACGTTACTTGGTGTGGAGTCTTTCTCTCCTGTTATTCATGTTTAAATTGGTGTATTGTATTGCACAGTCTCTGATAATACTGTAATTTCCTGTATTTTCTCATGTATATCCTGTTTATTCAAATGGTCTGAGATTTTTCAAAGTGTAATGGGCACTTTGTGTATGCCTACAAAATGTGTAGAAGTTTGGCCAACTTGTTTCATATTTGTATCCCTCCTTGGGTGGCTTTCAATGCTGTGTCTTCACTGTTTTTAAAGTGTTGACCATGTAATTCTAGTGACCAGTGTGTTTGTTATACTGTTGGGAATTTTGTGTAAATTCTGGGGGGTGAATGTAACGGGTACAGAAAGTTTCCTGTTAATTGTATATATTTTTTATTAGAATTCACCCAAAAATTGTTTGTATACATATACCTGATATATATAACTGCCTAATTGAAATGTGAGTGCTTTCCCCTTTAATTGTGATGACATCACGAGGCATGTCATTTCCTGTTCTGGCCCCTCCTCTTCCTCTTTGCATTGGCGATGCACTGGAGAGGTGAGGTTATTTTGGGCTCTTGTTAATCTTTTTTTAATCCTTATTTTAATTGTTGCTTTTATACTTATATTTTTGCTCCAATTTATGTATATATTCTTATTTTACTCATCTGTGTGGTTATTTTTGTCATTTTATTGTTTTTGAGTTAAATTTGTCTTGTATGTGGAAATGAAGCACATGGTGACAGGTGTACATCATATTCATTTTAGGAATCGAGGGTGACTCTCATTGTATTAAGAGGCTGTTTTTATTTGTTTATCAGGTATGTTTTCAGTTACATTTATTTTCTTGTTAAATGTGATTTATTTTAGCTCTTTGCATTGGCGATGCACTGGAGAGGAATCGAGGGTGACTCTCATTGTATTAAGAGGCTGTTTTTATTTGTTTATCAGGAATAAAAGATCAGCGAAACTGCGAATGCTGTCCTGTTCTTCCAACGCACAACACACAACGCAGAGAACAGACCAGTTACAAGAGCAATGCCCTGGCAACCACTCAGAACACCTATGCAACTGTATAATAACGCCCTGACAACCACTTAAAGGGATAGTTCACCCAAAAATGAAAATTTGATGTTTATCTGCTTACCCCCAGGGCATACAAGATGTAGGTGACTTTTTTTCTTCAGTCGAACACAAATTATGATTTTTAACTGCAACCGCTGCCGTCTGTCAGTCAAATAATAGCAGTGATTGGGAACTTGAACAATAAGAGTCGAAAAAACTTCCATAGACAAATCCAAATTAAACCCTGCGGCTCGTGACGGCACATTGATGTCCTAAGACACGAAACGATCGGTTTGTGCGAGAAACCGAACATTATTTATATCATTTTTTACCTCTAATACACCACTATGTCCAACTTCGTTCAGCTTCCGGCTAGTAAGGTCTGATCGCGCTCTGACAACGGCAGTGATGTCTCGCGCTCATTGAAGTATATGGGCAAGACATCACTTCCGTCACCAGAACGCGTTTTTTGACCTCACTAACAGGAAGCTGAACGAAGTTGGACATAGTGGTGTATTAGAGGTAAAAATTATATAAATACTGTTCGGTTTCTCGCACAAACCGATCGTTTCGTGTCTTAGGACATCAATGTGTCGTCACGAGCCGCAGGTTTTAATTTTGATTTGTCTAAGCAAGTTTTATTTACTGTTATAGTTGAAGTTCCCATCCACTGCTATTATTTGACTGACAGACGGCAGCGGTTGCAGTTAAAAATCATAATTTGCGTTCGACTGAAGAAAAAAAGTTACCTACATCTTGGATGCACTGGGGGTAAGCAGATAAACATCAAATTTTCATTTTTGGGTGAACTATCCCTTTAAAACAACCTACCACTCAGAACACCTCAAATACTACATATCAACGCCTCGACATCCTCCAAAACTCCATAATTACTTCCTAGAATACCTTAGCAACTGCATGTAAAAGCCCTGAGAACCACTTAGACCACACTAGCTACCACTCCAAACACCTTTGCAACTGCATAGCAATGCCCTGACAGCCACCTGAACTCCCTACCACTTCTACGACCTTAGCAATGCCCTGGCAACCACCTAGAACACCATAGCAACTACAGAGCAATGCCCTGGCAACCACTCAGAACATCTATGCAACTGTATAGTAATGCCCTGACAACCACTTAGAACAACCTACCACTCAGAACACCTCAGAAACTACACATCAACGCCCTGACAACCCCCAAAACTCCATAGTTACTCCCTAGAATACTTTAGCAACTGAATATATAAGCCCTGAGAACCACTAAGAACCACTCCAAACACCTTAGCAGCTGCATAGCAAAGCCCTGAAACTAACCAAAACTTCCAAGCTACTACTTAGAAGACTTTGGCAACTGCATAGCAACACCCTGGCATTGACTTAGAACACCCAATGCCCCAGCAACCACCCAGAACTTCCTGGCTACCACTCAGAACATCTTAGCAACCACATAGCAATGCTGTGTAAAGCCCATATAGAACACTTTAGTAACTGCATAGCAACACTCTGGCAACCACTTAGAACACCTTAGTAACAGCATAGCCATGGCAACCGGCCAAAACACCCTAGCTACTACACAGAATATCAGTGCAACTGCATAGCAACGCTCTGGCAATCACTTAGAACACCCTAGCTCCCACTTAGAACACCATAACAATTGCATAGCAACACCCTGGCAACCACCCAGACTTTCCTAACTAACACTATAAATTTGTCAGCAACTGCATAGCAACGCCCTGGCAACCCAAGCATTGTCACTGCCTAAGTGTTAGGGTATTGCGGGTGGTTGCCTAGAAAAACCAAGTTAAATTGTGGTACTTTCATGGTGGTTTTCTTACATTTTTGGAGCTTGACAAATCCACTGATTTTGTTGTATAAAATGAGCACTGCAAAACATCTCCTTTTATGCTCCACAGAAGAAATAACGTCATACGGGTTTGGAGCAACATGATGGTGAGTAATTGATATTGTTATCTTCGGGTGTAGACAAATTGTTCAATAAAACACATCACAAATACACGCATGAATAGAAGCAACTTAGGCCAAATCAGGTGGGAAATAAACGATTGTCACAGACACAGCAGCTTCAGACAGATTACGTTTCACAGCACAACAGCATGATCATGCCTTTCCTTAGCCAGATTTTCTTGTCGGCCTTAACCACATTCCTTCACTGTCTGTCCCAACCACAATGACATCCTCAAATGCACAGTGCATCAAACAACAGGAAGTAAAATCACACAACAGCACATAACCGTAAGAGAAGGACGAACAGAAAGTCTCTGACTGTCAGTTCTGAATTCATGACATTATTAATATCTAATTCTTCTATTTGGATTGGAAGTAAAATTTAAAGTAAAAATTTTCTCAGATGCTTCTACTGAGATAAAGAGCCCAGTGATCTCATACATGTCTGGAGTTTTAAGGGAAACAATGCTTTTAACTGCACTTAACCCTGTCATTCTTAACCCCGCTTTTAACCCCAGGTAAAGGAATGTTTCACACTTGTAATTTAGAAGTGGGATTAGCACTGCTTTTACACGGATGAAACCCTGGTCCGGTGAGCTGCTTTTGCTGTTAACCTCGCATTGCGTTTTCAAACATGTGCAGTGTAAAGGCCCGTTCACACCAAGAACGATAACTATAAAATAACTACAGTATATTAGTATCCATACCAAAGAACTTTATAGCTTGTTTATCATAAGCACGAGCGCTGCATTTAATGTTGTCTACCGCTTTAAATGCTCGAGCTCGTTAAAGCAGGATGGATTCTGATTGGCTGTCAGTGTTTTTATCATCAGCTGGAAAACTTTGTGAAAGTATCTCTGTGCTGCTATTGTTATAGTTGTGGTGTGGACTATTATTTTACACTTAAAACGATTTTTTTTTTTTTTTTTTTTTTAAAAACAATATCTTAATGTTAATCGTAATGAACGGGTATGAAAACGATGCAGTGTTAGAATGTTGTGGCTAGACGCTTAGCAACGGACAGCCAATCGCGTGCCTCATATTCAGGTGTTTTGGACAGTTATGGAAACGTCGCGCGAGGGAAAATGTAATGTAAAATGGCGACGGAAAACACGTCAGTTGAAGTGAATAAGAGACGTTTAATGTAATTCTTACCTTTATTGTGCGGATTCAGTATACCAAAGTCTCTTTAAGACGAGTCATTTCACTCGGCAGCCATCATTGAAACGCATCCAAGTGCAGCTCGTATCTCTTTGAATGGGGAAACATAAAATTCTCCAAAACTGTTTGTTTTTATTAAATGTAATATTTGAAATCACCAATGAAAGCTGACAACAACTGTCTCATTTAGTATACGTTTTGTTTCTAAGCGCTCAAATCATGATAAAAAAGGTATTATTCAGGCTGGATCAAGCTAATGCGCATGCGCAGTCCTAAAATCGCGTCTCTTGTGCCTCATTTCGGAGGCGCGCGTCTGACTGTTTCTATTGAAACCGGAGCTTCTAACGGCTGCTGCAGTGACGCGATGACTTTACCAGTCGGCGATTGGCTCTTATTTAGAAGGCGGGACTTATTGCGCGTTGCACTTTCTCCCTTTCAAAACAATAGAAGTGACCTGTCTTGTGTTATTCTATAGTCTTTGATAGTAGGCTACAGTTGACAATATATTATATGAGGATTCCCAATGCTAGAGTGTTTATTTAAACAGATCGCGTGCTGCATTCGTCCAATCAGTGTCACGGACACTGTAAATATGCAAACAATGAAGTTAACCAAGGGTTTGGGAAACGGCAGTTTATAAATTCCCAGGATTAATTGTTAACCTCGGTTAAATTATGAACAGTGTGAAACGTTTAGAATGACCCAGGGTTAACTTGTTCAAATGTGAAAAGCTCTCAAACTGTGCTCAAAAAGTCACTCAATATGAACTCAAGCATTTTTCAGAAAAGCAAATGATCTGAGCTACTCCACATTATTGGGTGGCTTGTCCTTTTTTCTGTAGCTCAAGCGGTAACATGACCCTCGCAACGTCAAGATCAGGGTTCGATTCCCAGGAATTGCATAAACTGCTATGCAATGTCAGTCACTTCTGATTAAAGCATGTGATAGATACATGGATGTCTGAGTAAAATGCTAAAACCGTTTCTCAACTACTGCCATTATTGTGTGGGTGAATTCATGCATGCAATTCTTGTGAAATTATGAGGAGAAGTGTGGGTGATCGCAGAGCCATTGCCATCAGTTCGGTGTGAATATAATTATCACTCAGGCATATCATGTGACGTCACATCTGTAATTCATCTCACCTGAATTCTCACACAAACATTTGTTTATGTGGGAATTTCCCAGTGAGTTTGTTGTTATTGTTTTTCAGTAAAATTAATTTTAATATAAAATAACATGTCAGCTGTTTTCCTTCTAGGGACCTGGTACGTCCCCTACAACTCGATCTCCACATTTGGTTCCTGCAAAGAGCAAAACCAGGTATAGTGGTAAACAGACAGTGCTGGATTTAATCTGATTTTATCTAATGTTTCATATGTGTATTATGTTTCATTGAGTTGACACGACAAAAATATATGTAACACTTCCCTTACGAAAAAGAGGTTTATTCAAGTATACTTCTTTTAAACTAGTCTACTTTTTATGTACTTCACAGAAATATATTTAAAATTGCACTTAAGTATACTAGACTTATACTGACAGAAAAGTGTATGTTTACTTGGCCTATACTTGTACTCATCAAGATATACTTAAGTATACTTGCAGGGTAAAACCACTAGTTTACTGAGAGTATATTTCATTGTGTACTTAAATATACTAAAATAGTGCTACAAGTATTAAAATAGTAAGCTGCTAATATACTTATAAGTTCACTTGTGGTACAGATTCAAATGTAGTTGTGAACTAGTTGTGTACTCATTGTTTACACTTAAATGTACACTTTTTATATACTAAAAATGGGCCAAATTAGTCCCAATGGGACCTTCCCAGATGAAAAAAAGTACATTTCTATAATGTACTGAAAGTGCTCTATTTTTGTGCACTAAATTTAGCACATTTTAGTTCATATTTCATGCTGTCTCAAAATAGCACAGTTGAGTACACTTAGATGTTCTTAAGATGATCTTAAGAAGTACTAAAGAAGAATTTTAAGTAGAAAATTAGTGCGCCAAAATAAAGCACTCTAAGTACATTGTAGAAATGTACTTTTTTTTTCACCTGGGGTATTGTAAAGTGTTACCAAAATATACAGCCAGTTCAGTTTCAGACACAATCAAATGTTAAACACAAGAAATTGCACATCAATTGCTTGTTTGCTTTAGTGAAAATTTGTGTTTAATTATTTAATTGAGTAATTAAATAGTTTAGTTAAGTTTATTTAAGCCTATGCAGTTTCGTTCACTTCATTCGACATTCTCAGACACTTTACTTTGGCTTTAATCGTGAAACCTTATATTTAGACGGGATAGTGTGTCTGTTCTCTGAAACTTGATCTGAGGTTTCACACTTAATAAACAGCACTTCCTCTCTCGCTTTCTCTCTCTCTCTCCTCTCTCTCTCTCGCTCTCTGTAAAAAGGAACTGTTTTATTATTGTGTTTCATTTAATCTATAGCGCACTGGAGGACAAACAACCAAACTTCAGTAAGTGCTTTTTCTCATTTTATCCTGTTTTTACTGACATGTCTCATCACTTTCCCTACTAACACACTTTCACAGACTTTGACTGGTGGCACATGTACGGCTGGATCAGATTTTGACACATTGTTAAACTGTGTGAAGCGTGACCTTTTGGGTTTGATCATTCACACAAATATGCTAGATAATGAGTAGTTATGCTGGTGTTAATCTTGATTTTTCTTCTTTTTTGTTTGTTGTGTTTGTGATCAGCCCACAGAAGCTTTTATTTCCTTTTAACAGTTTCAGTTGAATGAGGACCATTTTAATTTCATTGTAATGTGACAAACATGAACTCGAAACGAGCAGTTTAGCTTAGTTTCGTTCAATTCTCTCTGCTGTAAAATGGCGCAAGTTTAGTTTAGTTTAGTTTAATGCTATCTGTGGTAAAGTAACACAATTAGTTTACTTATTTTGATTGAATACCCCGTGCAATAAAATGACACAACTAGTTTAGATTAGATAAATTTAGTTAAGTTTAGTTTAATTCCATCTGCGGTAAAGTAACACAATTAGTTAGTTTAGTTTATTTAGTTATTTTAGCTTGATTAATATTGTTTACTTTAATTAAATAACCTCTGGAATAAAATGGCACAACCAGTTTAGTTTAGTCAAATGTAGTTCATTTTAGTTTAGATAAGTTAAGTTTAATGCTCTCTGTAGTAAAGCAACACAATTAATTTAACTTTAGTTAAACCCTCTGCAAGAAAATGACACAAATAGTTTAGTTTAATTCAATGCCGTCTACAGTAAAGCAACATGTTTAGTTTCATGTAGTTTAGTAAAATGTAGTTTAGTTTAGTTAAGTTCATTTTAATTCAATGCCGTCTGTGGTAAAGCAACATGTTTAGTTTAGTAAAATGCAGTTTAGTTTAAGTTTAGTTTAGTTAAATGTAGTTTAGTTTAGATAAGTTTAGTTTAATTCAATGCCGTCTGTGGTAAAGCAACATGTTTAGTTTAATGTAGTTTAGTAAAATGTAGTTTAGTTTAGTTAAATGTAGTTTAGTTTAAGTTTAGTTTAGTTAAATGTAGTTTAGTTTTAGTTTAGTAAAATGTAGTTTAGTTTAAGTTTAGTTTAGTTAAATGTAGTTTAGTTTAAGTTTAGTTTAGTAAAATGTAGTTTAGTTTAAGTTTAGTGTAGTAAAATGTAGTTTAGTTTAAGTTTAGTTTAGTAAAATGTAGTTTAGTTTAAGTTTAGTTTAGTTAAATGTAGTTTAGTTTAAGTTTAGTTTAGTTAAATGTAGTTTAGTTTAAGTTTAGTTTAGTAAAATGTAGTTTAGTTTAAGTTTAGTGTAGTAAAATGTAGTTTAGTTTAAGTTTAGTTTAGTTAAATGTAGTTTAGTTTAAGTTTAGTTTAGTTAAATGTTGTTTAGTTTAAGTTTAGTTTAGTAAAATGTAGTTTAGTTTAAGTTTAGTTTAGTTAAATGTAGTTTAGTTTAAGTTTAGTTTAGTTAAATGTTGTTTAGTTTAGATAAATTTAGTTTAATTCAATGCCGTCTGTGGTAAAGCAACATGTTTAGTTTAATTTAGTTTAGTAAAATGTAGTTTAGTTTAGTTTAGATAAGTATAGTTTAGTTTAATGCACAGTTTAGTTTAGTTCTGTGGTAGTTTAGTTTTGTTAAATGCCCAATAAACAAACAAAAAAAAACAACAACAAAAAAAATCAGTCTAGTTTAATTCTCTCAACAGTCAGTTTTGTTGAATAAAGCAACATTATTCATTTGAGTTTAGATTAATATCATCTGCAGTAGCACAATCGGTTTAGTTTTAGTGAAATGCATTCTGAAGTAAAGCGACATGTTTACTTTAGTTTAATTCCCTCTGCCTGAAGCACAGCAGCACAATCAGTTTCCTTTCTTCATTCCTTTCTGTTAATCTCAGTTCATCAGGTCCTTTGGCATTGTTTGATGTGTTTCTGGAGGGCGTGCCCTGTGGGAATTCCCTCTGACAGTATCGATATGAAATGAGATGATATCACCTCTCCGTCCCTTTCTCTGTGTAGGCGTGTAGTTCCTGTTTCGACAGTCTCAAGTTGAGACCCATGAGGAGGACATGAAGAAGCCAGTCTGCTCTCTGTAAGTGTTCCTGACGTTCACGCACATCCATCAGCATGGGTTTAATGCTGCTCTTCTCGTACGCCCTCAGATACAGGTACAGTGTGTGTGTGTGGCTATACTTGTGAGAACTAGTGTCTTCTAAGAACTCATAGATGGTCCAGTCTTTAAATCTAATGACTTCTGTGAGGGTTGGTTCATGAGTTTAGGAGATAATAGCAAAACAATGGAAGTCTGTGAGATGTCTTCACTAATACAGCTCTTTGTATGTGTGTGTATTCTGTGTGTGTTTTAGTCGTTTATGGCTCACTTAGTTCTTTTAACTAAGAGGGAAGTGTTATTCGTGTGTTTGCATTGGTATATTTAGATCTGTCCAAGAGCACCAGGAAATCATTTTGCTTCAGGCATCTTTCCTGCTTTCACTGCACTCTGCTGTTTTCTTGTGCCGGATTTCATTCCTGATCTTTGCTTTTTTAAAATGCACACAGTTACTTTTAAGGGCCGTGAATGATTAAATATATCCACTAAACTAATACCAGGAAAACAGCTCTTGTTTCAGTTCAACATTTAGCCGTGTTGACGTTGATTTATACGTCAATAATGTTGCATATGCAACAAATCAGACACAAACGTAATCTGCATGATGCGTTCAATTAACATCCTCTTAATTAGTACTAGTAATATATTATAATGTAGGCTGACTGATGAGGAAGTGAAATGTTGTAGTTTTTGAAATGAAAAAAACATTCAAGCAATCAACTACAAGTCTGTTGTCTTGTGATAAAGGCCTGAGTTTTGCAGTTATTTTTGTTAAAGCAAGTGAGTCATGGGATTTTTTTTAGAGGATTATGCTAATGCACATGATTGTGTCTTCTCTAATTGTTGTTCTTGCTTGTGTTTTTGACAGCTTGACCTTGGTCATGACCTTGGTGCTGGTAACAGCTTCAACTGGTAAGAACGATCTCTGATTTAAGCATTTTCACAGGAATGCATGTGCATTTTACTTTTTTACCTGTCAGTGTTCAATGGCTGAGTCAGTATAGTGATTAGAAAAGTCTATTAATTGCTATAGTTTGCTAAATGTAGAGAATGAAAGAGAAACGTTACGGGGCGATGGATAAGTTTGGATGTTGGGATTAATTACTAGAAGCTGGAGGAGGTGGGGAATGCACCTCCACACCAAAACATTCAAAGAACAAGGAAGCAAAACTTGGGACAGTAAGAAAAGGACTTCTGAACCACTGAAATAAGTCATACAGAATCACCCTAAATGAAACACACACATCTGCACACCCACGTTTATATAATGGGGACATACCAGACCCTTCTGTTATATTAGCACTAGATGTATATATATATATATATATATATGTATGCTTGGTAGTAACTGATTATACTCAATAGCAGTAAATTATGCATAATTTTCCTTTCTAAAATAGCCTACTGCTTATATTCACTCATAAAGTCCTCCAGTTTAGTAGAATTTCACAGATAGACCACTGAAAACTGAGACCCACACAGAGTTTGATCACTGGATTTACAGAAATCATCTCACTTTTAAGTGTTTTCTCAACATTGCATCACTCAGTAAGTCATTTAATCATGCATTACTGTCGCTGGATACATTAAAATCCAGAAATTCACATCATTTCATATTCACATGCATTGCAGGGATTCCCCAAGTTTTTTGTCAGCTGAACCTCTTTGACCTAACCTACAGTAGACAACATTTGAAGTGGATCAAAAAAGTTCATCAAAAAAGAAGGTTTTGATCCACTTCAAATGTTGACTACTGTATTTACTTGAAGATGATCCTGAGATTTTAAGCTATTAAGTTAAGATAATAAAATTCCATCATTATAATTAAAATGTAAAATATTAATAATAAATAATAATAATATTAAGTTCAGGGTTCTCGGGTGTTGGTTAATGGTCACATGAAATGCAGGTAAACAAATAAAATATTCCATCTTTTTAGTAAGTGTTTTATTTTAAAAATATTTATATTAATTTTAAATCTTTATGATTTAATTAATAGCTTTTCATAAAACTCACAAAAACCTGCTGCAGTTCTGTCTCTGGGAAAGCGCTTCATGCTGTTGATAACAAAGAATGGAATATATTTTCTTTCTCTTTGTATTTTCTTTTTGACCCGATGTGAAAATTTTGGCCGATACCAATAACCGATAATTCTTTATATTTAAAAGCCAATAACCAATATATTGGCCGATAAATCTAAATCCAAATCTTGATACAATTTTTGAAAGCCTGATTACAAAAACAAAAGTCTCACTATTAAAATCCACATCCCAAACAGACAATTATAATGTTCTCATTATAATATCATGTAGTCTATATGATAGACTTGCGTTGCACATGTTGCACTTAACTGTATTTTCCTTTTTGAAGTGATTTCAATCATATCAAATTTTCTTGTCAGGTCAATAACAATGACATTAAAAATGAACATATATCGGCCGATACCGATATGCTGGCTGATATATTGTGCCTCCCTACTTTTTTTATATCAATATGGTGCAAGAATATCCTATATATATATATATATATATATATATATATATATATATATATATATATATATACACACACACTGAGGTATATTTGCCCTATAATAATCAATCAGAGTTACATGCATGACTGAAATGCTTCTCAAATCTGATCTGTTGTGTGTTTGTGTAGATGGCAGCAGTCCACCGACGAACATCACGGCTGTTTTGGGTGACACCACTACATTCAGATGCCACATTCAGAAGCTTGGGAGTCCTGTTATACGCTTGTACATACAGAAAGTTATTAAAGACAGTCAAGAGATATTCATCAATGGTTTTGATTCATCCAGAAAGTTGGATGTTGCTCCTGAGTACCAGAAAAGAACCAAAGTGAACAGAACGGACCTCAGCATGGAAATGACAAATGTCTCAATTTCTGACGAAGGATTGTACAAATGTATTGTTTTTTCCGACACAATGGACAAAGAAATGCCCAAGATCCATCTTAAAGTCACAGGTAAGGCACAAGATACACAGACCACAGGGTTGAGTTAAATTCAGAACTGAAGAATCTGCTCAATTTCAGTTTATGAATGTGAATTTGAAACAGATTGACCACAACAGACAGGAAGTTGAATCTGAATGACAGAAAAATAATTGAAATTCTCATAAATTCAACAAGGTAACACAACAGGATTTTCAAAAAGACAAATCATAAATAATTACAATTTGACAAATTAGGTAAATTATGCCTATTTATTCTTGGTTATGTAAACTATATTTGCCACACTTTAGAGTCCAATTCTCACTATTAACTATTAAACACAACTTTTGTCTCAATAAACCCCTAATTACTGCTTATTAATAGATATTAAGGTGTTAAGTTTAGGTATTGTGTTGGATTAAGGGATCTAGAATATCATGCAGAATAAGGCATTAATATCTGCTTTATACTAATAAACAGCCAATATACTAGTAATAGAGGGTATGCATTGACGTCACTTTCCCGCCGGAACGCGCTCCCTCAGCTGGACTGAGTGCCAAAAGAAGCTGCTGCATGACTGGATTTAATAGGGGAAACTGCGAAAACGCCAGTAAAACTAACGATTACGCTAAAGGTTGGGCTCGAAAGTGTTCGTTATGACATCTCAAAGAAACCTAATCCATGGATATTGACATGCAGCCAGGAATCGTGTTTCCTGACATTTATTTGTGCCTGATTTCGACGCCGGGGAAATACATAAACCAAACCTGCCTGTGAATATTTTATATAACTTCAATATAGGTAGGTTTAAATCCGAGTAATCTTATATCAATGTTATATATCGTCATATTGTCCAGCCCTAAAACTCGTATAGTTTTTGTCAGTGTTTATTTAAAAACACCCAATTATGCAGAATATAAGATGGTAAATATTTAATTGATGATTTGTCAATATAATATATAAAAATAAAATATATACGGTATGATTTTACCTCAATATCCAACAATTTGACACAAAATGATAACTGCAAAACATGTTTCTCTGCCTGGAGTCCAGCTGTTTCTGTGAACTGCAGTGTCCATTTGCTTCTTTTTTCTGTAACTTTTGGCAGTCTTTAAATATATACCTCAGATTTTGTGTCAAAGCTCTTTCCCGTTTTGGATGTGTTTTGTGTGTTTTCCGCGGCATTCACGCTGAAAACAAATGCTGCCGTTCAGTCTTTTGCCACTCAGTGGGCGTGGCCGCAGTCATAACGGTCGACGGTGACGTCACGTGCATACCCGCTATATGCATGCTAATAAGCAACTCATTAATAGTGAGAATTGGACCCTAAACTAAAGCGTTAGGAATATATTTTATTTCAACTGATGGGATATAACCTATTTATCAGCCATCAATGTCAATTTTGTATTTTTATTTTTTTTAAATGGTTAGTTCGCCTAAAAATGAAAATAATGTCATTAATTACTCACCCTCATGTCGTTCTACACCCGTAAGACCTTTTGTTCATGTTCAGAACTCAAATTAAGGTATTTTTGATGAAATCCGATGGCTCAGTGAGGCCTGCATTGACAGCAAGATAATTAACACTTTCAGATGCCCAGAAAGATACTAAAGACATGTTCATGTGACTACAGTGGTTCAACCTTGATGTTATGAAGCGACGAGAATACTTTTTGTGCACCAAAAAAACCCCAAAATAACTTTATTTAACAATATCTACTGATGGGCGATCTCAAAACACAGTGGTTCAGAACGTATTAAACTGCCAAAGTCACGTGAACTATTACATAACGAAGCCTCGTTTACTGAAATCATGTGACTTTGGCGCTCCGAACCACTGATTTGAAACAAAAGATTCGTAAAGCTTCATGAAGCAGTGTTTTGAAATCGCCCATCACTAGATATTGTTGAATAAAGACGTTATTTTGTTTTTTTGGTGCACAAAAAATATTCTCGTTGCTTCATAACATCAAGGTTGAACCACTGTAGTCACATGATCTGTTTTAAATACGTCTTTAGTAGCTTTCTGGGCATCTGAAAATGTTAATTATCTTGCTGTCAATGGAGGCCTCACTGAGCCATCAGATTTTATCAAAAATATCTTAATTTGTGTTCCGAAGATTAACAAAGGTCTTACAGGTGTAGAACGACATGAGGGTGAGTAATTAATGACAGGCTTTTCATTTTTGGGTGAACTAACCCTTTAATTTTGACCACACAGTACCATAAATGTATGTGTTTATAAAAACATAATAAAATCGACATAAAAAAAAAATAGAGCATTCTGGCTAATTAGTAAATATTGTTTATCTCTGGAAATACTCCAGATGTTATATATGAGAATATGGTAATTCATCATACTAAAATATAAATTATAATTATTAAAAACGACACTTTTAATTGTGTTTGACTTTCTTCCTTCTTTACGCACCCCCCTTTTGGAACAAACACAGTTCTGATTTTGAGCCATTTCTCAATTCCTCTCTGAATGATGCACAACCCTGATAAGCTCCAACATTTTGAGAAGAATCTATTAAAAAGTTCATTTGAATGTCTATTTATTCATGCACGTTTACGTGAAGGCACGTCTGTTGGTTTATTTGCGTATTTATCTCTGTCTGTGGGTTGTGAGTGCGTACTCGTGTTGGAAACTCACTGCTGCTGACTAAGGGTTCATGGGAGGCTTTTACTGACGTGCGTTTTAGGGAAATGAAACACTGAAGGGGGAACCTCTCCGGATCTCTAAAATGTCACTTATTCCACTGTTCTCTCCTTTGTAAAGCCAATTACAGAGTTCCCACAATGGATAGAAAGTGCAGTAAACATGGCGATGGTGCTGCTGGGAAGAGCTGTCAGCTGAGCTGCTCGTCGGTGGGTGGTTACCCGCAGAGTGCCGTGAAGTGGGAGGGGCTTAATCTGAGTCTGATAAATGTCATTCACAATGAGAGTTATGAAGATCTGTACTCCAAAACATGGACCATCAACCAAACCATCATGTACAACTGTGACCAACCAACCAATGTCAGCTGTGCCGTAGAAGGCGCTGTTTCCCCCGCTGTCTCCATATGTAAGTGTGCTGGATGTCAAAGAATAACTCACAGAATTTTTTAATCTTCAGTTTTGCATACAATGACAGTTCATTGTTGCCACGCCTCCAAAAAGCATAAAAAAAAGTCATATAATAATTTTGTGTGACTGAAGTCGAAATCGTTGTTCACTGAAAATCTAGCTCATGAATATTAATTAGGTTACACTACAACTTTTCCAGGGCATTTTAATCTTTTACATGGCATGGATGCTATATAGGCAATTTATTGTAATTAATATTTAAAATAATATTTGGAAAATATTTAAATTTTAAGGTTAATAAAAAAACAAGGTTTTTCCCTATTAACTATAGTACTGTACTGTTAGATGTATGTATTTATTTATTGATTTATTTATTTGTATCCAAGTTTTATTTTTTACCGATTCATTTTAAACAAATTTTTATTATTTATTTAATCTAATTTATGCTTTTTATTTTATTATTTATTTTAATTATTAGATTATTATTATTTATTTATTTTATTTTATTATTTATTTTAATCTTTTTTTTTTTTAACAGTTTTTCTCTGAACTTTTCCACGGGAAATAATAATATCTTGTGGCCCCCAGTTTGAAAACCCCAGTAACAAGTGCATCATAAATAATTCTTCACAAGGGAAAAAGTCAAAAGGACAAATGTTTTTTGTTGTCTTCTTTCAGGTGAAAAAGAACCTTTTTCAATCGAGGTGATAACAGCAATTGTTGTTGTGCTTGTGATTGTCCTGCTGATAATTCTTGTCCTCGTGTTGATGAAGTTCTGCCGTGGGAGATCTTCCAGAGGTACACAAGAACACACACACTCAATTATCAGAAAACAACAAACTACATTAGTGACTCTTCAAATCTCCATCTGAACATGTTTATCATTTCTCTCTTCCACAGATCAAAATGAGGAGGCTGGCTTTCCATTAAAGTAGGTATCTTCTCATTATGTTCTCATATCACCCAATTACCTAGTATTAGTAATTTACATTTACTTTCACATTCGTTCAAAAATCTTACGGAAGAGGATTAGGGCCAAGCTTTAATAAACAAATAAAACCATCTCAACATTAAAGTCATTATAATGTGAGATTAAACTCACAGTTTTTAGAGCAAAAAATTGGAAACACAGTATTGAGAATAAACTTTTGATAATAAAAGTTTGAGAATAAAGTCGTTTTGAGAATAAACACGCATTCGATCAGTGTCATGTTCATTGCATACTGATAGAGGACATGACAGAGTTGGATCACTTAGTCAAGCTAAATTTTAGTTTTTCTTTTAAAAAACAAATACTATCTTTAGCTAATTATAACCTAATAATAAATAGCGTTTTCTTTAAAATTTTAAAACTGATTTAAAGCTGATAGTATTTCTGTGTTATTGAAAGAAAGCCCACACAGCAAAATCTCCAGAGTTAAATCAACTCTGCTCAGAGAACATATGGTCCCCCTCTAGATACAGTTTAAATAACACCTAAGCGGAGTTAAAGTTGATGAGATAATATGCTGTTTGTAGAGTTGTTTATTCAGATCTTGAGAGAATTAATGTCTTTTATCTTCAGTTGATTTCATCTAAGGCTGTGGCTGGAAGTCCTTTGTAGATATTGTGTTTCTTTTCAGTGATTATGCTTGTTAACAGCAGGTGTTCATCACTAATGCTCAATCATAACTGAATCACTTAATTATAACTTTCACTCTGCTTCAGTGTTACTTTTATTGTCAAAATTTAATGAGTTTATTCTCAACATTTTATTTCAACATTTTTTTTCTTGAAATTTAACAAGATTTTTTCTCGAAACACGACTTTTTTGTCAAAATTTTATGAGTTTATTCTCAACATTTTATTTCAACATTTTTTTCTTGAAATTTAACAAGATTTTTTCTCGAAACACGACTTTTTTGTCAAAATTTTATGAGTTTATTCTCAACATTTTATTTCAACATTTTTTTCTTGAAATTTATGAGTTTTTTTTCTGGAAACACGACTTTATTGTCAAAAATTGAATGAGTTTATTCTCAACATTTTATTTCAACATTTTTTTCTTGAAATTTATGAGTTTTTTTTCTGGAAACACGACTTTATTGTCAAAAATTGAATGAGTTTATTCTCAACATTTCATTTCGACATTTTTTTTCTTGAAAATTATGAGTTTTTTTCTGGAAACACGACTTTATTGTCAAAATTTAATGAGTTTATTCTCAACATTTGATTTCGACATTTTTTTCTTGAAATTTAACACCTTTTTTGTCAAAATTTTATGAGTTTATTCTCAACATTTTATTTCGACATTTCTTCTTGAAATTTAACACGTTTTTTCTCAAAATTTTATGAGTTTATTCTCAACATTTTATTTCGACATTTCTTCTTGAAATTTAACACGTTTTTTCTCAAAATTTTATGAGTTTATTCTCAACATTTTATTTCGACATTTCTTCTTTAAATTTAACACTTTTTTTCTTGAAATTTATGAGTTTTTTCTGGAAACATGACTAATCTCAAAATGTAATTTTTATTCTCAACATTTTATTTATACATTTTTTTCTTGAAATATATGGTTTTTTTTCTGGAAACAAGATTTTTATCTCACAACGTAATGTTTATTCTCAACATTTTATTTTGACATTTTGTTTCGACTTTTTTTTCTCAAAATTTAACTATTTTTTTCTCAAAACACAATTACTTTATTCTCAAAGTTTAATGTTTATTCTCAACATTGTATTTCCACTTTTTTCTCTAAAAACTGCAAGTTTAATCTCGCATTATAATGACTGTAATTTCGATATGGTTTTTATTTCTTTATTATTGCTTGGCCCTAATCCTATTCCGTAAAATCTAGCAAATGTATTAGTCAATGTTTTAATGCAATTTCAATGAACATGTTCTAAACAAGCTTGCAAAAGCACCACAGAAATCATACTAGGGTTAATTATAGTTAACTAAAACCATTAAAGAAATTCACTGAAAATCTTGATATGGTTTTGCATGGAAAATAGCCATCAGGACATTCAAATTTAAAATTCAAAGTAATTAAAAAAAAAATAATAATAATAATAATTTTCAGTTGATTTTTTTAGTGAACTGTTTTAGACACTTGTGATGTCATGTTCCATTGACGCCAAGATTAACCAATGGAATTCCTGTATTTCTAACTAGCGCCTGCCATTTACAGCTTAAGGTTGTCTAACAGGTGACGACAACTCAACATAAAGGAGATGGGACAAGATTTTCCGCCATTGTGGAAGTAGTTCAACTCCCAGATGGACCAAGGGCAGATTGTCCAGCTGAACGTTGTGTCTTTAAAGTGGCTTTACTGCTGAATTTTCCAGCAGGTCGTGACAAACGTCCTGGAACATTTGAACAAGCATTTACCCAGTCATCCATTAGGAAAAGAACATTGTTTCCTCAACATCCTGAAGCTGCAGTGGGTTTGTTTTTATCACAGAGACGTTACAGCACGAAAAGAGTGATTCATAACGGTGCTTATAAAAAAATTCAAACTCTTCAAGAAAAGTAGTAGTTAAATGACTAAAAATTGCTCTATATACTCCATAATGTCCTGTATTTACATCTCATAGTATTTCAAACTGTGCCACTCCAAGGAATGGTAATTTTAAAGTTCAGACATTTCAAAGGCTGAACTGAAGTAAATAGTATGATTTGGGCCAGTTATATGGTTGGTAAAATAACCAAGACAGTTGTGATGACTGTTGTTTATGTTCATTTAAGAATATGTTATTGAAATGGTCTTTACACTGTTCATTCTAAAGGGACATTTAATTTGCTTTTAGAAGCTGATTCATTGAAGCTTTATTTTTTAAAGCCAGTTCTCAGAGATGAGCTCAAGAAACATAACTCAAGGAAATCAAATACTGCAACTGTTACACGATTATGCTGGCCGTTCCCCGGAGATTTGATGTTTACTGTCACATTACGGTGATGTGTGCATCAGTCTGTTCATGAATACAGAACTGACTTATATACTTTTCTACACAGCCTCACAGACACTTACTGATATTTATGCAGCGTTCAAGAATATTTTTTTATGGTAAAACTGTTCTCAGGGTGAGAGTAACGTGATGGGCTATTTAATTTTCTATTAAAATAAATTCTATTTCTTATGGAAATGTCTAATGCACTTTGCTTTCTGACTGCTTGAAAAATACTTTTTTTTTACTGTTTACTCTGTAATTTATAATTAAATTATTCTGTGTATTTCTTAATAGAAGATGAAATAAAAAAATCACTTATATTTGTTGATGTTCACTGACTGATTTCATTATTAGCGTCGCAGATTCATAATTCAGGATTATCAAAGATGGCGCACTCATAATGAGAGGAAGTGCAACGATAACACTACATGAACGATAACGGTCTAAAAATCGTTCTAAATATAAAAGAATAGCAGTCCACACCACAACGATAATGATATAGAGAAACGGGAGCGATTTTTTTTCAGCTGTTGAACGATAAAACACTGAAGAATCCATACAAATATCCATTGCGGAGAAGTTTATTGCCGAAGTTAATCCACAAAAAAACAAAATAAGTTTTCAACAATATAGTAATGGGTCAATTTCAAAACACTGCTTCGGAGCTTTACGAATTGAATCAGTAATTCGGATCTCCTATCAAACATCTAAACTGCTGATTCGATTCATAAACATTGAACTCACATGAATTGATTTAAATATGTTTTTAGTACCTTTATGGATCTTGAGAGAGGAAATGTCATTGAATTCAGGCCTCACTGAGCCATCGGATTTTATCAAAATATCTTAATATCTTAAATATCTTAAAATATCTTAATGAATGTTAAAGGGTTAGTTCACCCAAAAATAAAAAAAAGCGATGAGAATACTTTTTGTGCGCCAAAAAAACAAAATAACGACTTTTCAACAATATAGTGATGGGCCGATTTCAATTGCTTCGGAGCTTTACGAATTGAATCAGTGAATCGGATCTCCTATCAAACGGCTAAACTGCTGAAATCACGTGACTTTGGCGCTCCAAGTCACTGATTCGATTCGTTAAGCTCCGAAGCAGTGTTTTGTAATCGGCCGTTATTTTGAGCGTGCCGTTATTTTGTTTTTTGCCGCACAAAACGTATTCTTGTCGCTTTAAGGTAGATATTAAGGTAGAACCACTGAACTGTTTTAAATATGTTTTTAGTACCTTTATGGATCTTGAGAGAGGAAAAGTCATTGAATGCAGGCCTCACTGAGCCATCGGATTTAATCAAAATATCTTAATTTGCGTTCCGAAGATGAATGAAGGCCTTCCAAGTGTAGAACGACATTAGGGTGAGTAATTAATGACATTATTTTCATTTTTGGGTGAACTAACCCTTTAAAGTCTTTTGCGTCACTGCAGTAGTCGGTGTTCTAGAGACTCGCGCGTATGACTGCACATGCGCATTGGCTGGTCCAGCCTGAAAAAAAAAATGTTTTGAGCTTTTAGAAACACAATTTATGAGACAGGTCTCTAAAAAGGTTGTCTACTATCAGTTTAATTCAACGTAAATAGTTCAGGTGTGTGTTGTTAGTTAGTTTTAACCAATAGGGGGAGTTCAGGTTTAATAAACAGCAGAATTCCATCATGGCAGACTGCTTTAGATGAGTTGACGCTACTTTGCCTGTTCTTGAGCTCCAGAACATGTCCGAGTGCTTTCTGTAAGTAGAAACTCGACAATATTCCTCATTTAAATGATTTCAGAAGTGCTTTTCAGAAGGAGGGGCTATAGAGACAGGAACTGAACATAGCGTTACTGACCGACTGGGAAAAGAGGTGCTGCAACAATGGAGAATATAGGAAAAATAATGTTTTTGAACATTCAAGCATGAAAACCTGTTCTATTAGAGCCAAAAACAACAGCAAGACTTTAAAAAAAGGCATAATACGGCCTCTTTAATGAAATTCAATGTTAAAAACACATTTTTTAAATGAGAAATTAAGATACTGTATGGTTCAATGGCATGTTTTTCCCCCTGTGGTTTCCAATTACTTGTGAAAGTGGACATGCCTGGCCAAATCAAAGGTCAAATTTTGGGGATCTCTGCTCTGATGGATACAATCAAGTTCCTTTGCTTTACATTACGAAAGAAAATGTGTTGCAAATGCCACTTCAAGTTGACTTATTATTGTTGAAGCATATTTAATGGAAGTTATGCATCCAAGGATGAGACAACAATCTCCACAACTAACTGTTAATTGCTACTTTATTGCTTTTTATTATAAAAAAGTAGTTGATTTTTGATGATTTTTAATAGGGTGCAACAGAAATCTAATAATAGTTTGGATTGCAAGTCTGTTATCCTGTAACAGCTTCATGTGTTGTGCTTCAAATGACCAATAGGGAGCAGCATCATATTAGAAATTGGCTGATGTGATTTTAAGTATTTTGTGAAAGATTTGAATCCACAACAATTAAATAAAACATGTATTTGTTCTAACGATTTACCCAACTATTTTGGGCTATGGGCCATTAAATGTGGTCATAAAAATCCCAATATGGATAATGTGTATATGTTTAGTTTTTACTGCTCAGAATGATGAAGCATTTTGAGACTAACTATCCGTGAAAGCACTAAAACCACCTGGCATTGTGTCTTACAAGAAACCCTAAGCCGGGCCAGGTGTGGTGACCCTGAGGGGAGGAGTTGGACTGGAGGACAAATTTTTGTCCAAATCATTCCTGGGTGGAGGAATTTTAAAGTGATCTAAAAACGAGTCAAGCCTCTAATTCTGCCGAGAAAGATTTGCTACCTAATGCCCAAAACAATCCTTTAATTCCTGGCCACATAATACAGATTTACTAGGGTCACAAGGCGCCTGAAGAGGTAAACCTACAGAGAAACTGAACTGAACGTCTAGAAAACTAAACAAAAGATGCACATGGACTCAGAAATTTATTTTCAAAGTTTAATTTTTCATTTGATACAAAAGCATTCTTAAATAAATTCATTTTTGTTCAGTTTCTTAGTTTTTACAAAGATAAATTAGCATTTCATAACACAAAAATAACACATATTACAACTACAAACATCAGTTTATGTACAAATCGATCCAGAAGTCCTTCATGAAATCCAGGACTGTACCACCTGCATGTGAGTTTCTGAGGCACTTTTAAAATGTTTGTGAGTTTATCATCGGTCAGTACATTCATCGACCCTACGGGAGCCCCGTACGGCACGGTCAGTGATTGTCACGTGTCATATATTCAGAGTGAATGTGTGTCTGACAGCGCAAATAACAAAAGTCCCATCATAGCTTTGTCATATCAAAAATAGACAGTAACTAAATATTGACGTTTGACTGTAGATATCTCTGAGCAATAATTTATAAAGCGTTCACGTTTTGTTGAAATAAGAGTTTCTGATCTGTAAAAACTGTTCACACCAACTTGTTTGATCGTTGTGACATTGTGCAAGATGTAAAATGTCATTAAAAACAGCAAAATGGCAGCGGCTTCAACAGTTAAAGTTAATAAGCAACCTCTACACATACATCCGTCGGACGTGCCATTGCACACCGACTTTCACAACAAAACTGCATTTCCAACACAACTTGAAAGCATGCTGCAAAAAAAATGATTTTCTTACTCAGTATTTTTGTCTTAATTGAAGATCCATTTACTTGAGAACCAAAACGACTTGTCTTGTTTACTGAAAAATGGATCAAAATTAAGTGAGTTTATGCTTAAAACAAGAAAAAAAATATCTGACCGCGGGATCAGAACGTTTGTTTCCTCTTTTAATTTTTCATTTCCCACATTTTAAGCAAAAATAAAAATACGTCTTTTCGGAAAACAAGACTTCTTAAAGGGATAGTTCACCCAAAAATGAAAATTATCCCATGATTTACTCACCTTCAAACCATCCTAGGTTTCTTTCAGACGAACACAATCGGAGATATACTGAAAAATATCCTGGCTCTTCCAAACTTTATAATGGAAAGCAAGATTTCGAAGCCCCAAAAAAATGCATTCATACATCATAAAAATAATCCATACGGCTCCAGGGGGTTAATAAAGGTGATGGGTTTTTGTAAAATATCCATATTTAAAACTTTAAAAACTAAAATTACTAGCTTCCGGCAGATGGCTGTACACATACTGTGCAAGTCGACTTGCGCCACAAGAGTATCTTAAACTTACACGCCTCTCGTGGTTTAAACAAATACGGCTGTGCAACAAACTTTAGCTCCTCTTCTCTTATATCGAAATGCTCCAACAATTCCCTTTAAAATTTCTCATTTTAGACTTCTAATTTGTAACCTGTGTTTTGTTTTGCTCTATCCTCTGCGTTAGTCATCATGCGTCGGGTCAGAGGATACTCTTCCGCCGCAAATTGATGCGTACGGCTATCAGCCGGAAGCTACACAGCAAAATCTCCAGAGTTAAATCAACTCTGCTCAGAGTACATATGGTCCCTCTCTAATAATAATACACTGAAGCAGAGTTAAAGTTAATGAGATAATGAAGTGATGATTGTGCATTAGTGATGAACACCTGCTGTTAACAAGCAGAATCACTGAAGAAAAGAGAAACACAACTGACTACAGCCTTATTAATTGCTTAATTTTCTCATTAACTTTAACTCTGCTTCAGTGTTATTTTAACACTATCTAGAGAGGGACCATATGTACTCTGAGCAGAGTTGATTTAACTCTGGAGATTTTACTGTGATAGTTAATAAAGCTTTAAATATGGATATTTTTCTTACCAAACCACATCACTTTGCATAAGAAGGCCTTTATTAACCCCCTGGAGCCGTATGGATTATTTTTATGATGGATGGACTCATTTTTGGGGGGCTTCAAAATCTCGTCCCCAATTCACTCCCATTATAAAGCTTGGAAGAGCCAGGATATTTTTAATATAACTCTGATTGTGTTAGTCTCAAAGAAGATAGTCATTTACACCTAGGATGACTTGAGGGTGAGTAAATCATGGGATAATTTTAATTTTTGGGTGAACTATCATGTTTCCTCCTTGAGGAAAAGTTGATTTAAGAATTTTTAGATATTTGTACTGAAAATCAAGACAAAAATACTGAGGAAGAACATAATTTTTGGTGCAGCATTAATAGGTTCTGTCACATGAGAAACGGACCAGGCAGCAGCGACACGTTGCGAGGTAAACGGCACTGAGGAGCAAAGTTTCCCAGAATCCAGCACCAGGTCGGGTCGAGTAGCTCGTCCACAAAGGCACTTCAGTGAGAGTTCGACGTTTAGGCGTAGTGCATATTTACACGGAAAAACTGCTGCACCAGGACCGTCCAGTGTAAGATCATCTTAAGAACATATCGCGTAAAGCGAACGAACGATAGTGCTACATGACGAGAGGAACCGTGGGTGAATGTCACACAACGGTCTCGTTGCCTTTGCCCGGTTTGACCCAGCCGTTGGCGGTCCGTTTGACGCGATTGTTTCGCCCAGTGTGCACGAGTCGGTGGGAACATCGCTGCCACGTGTGAAGAGTTTTGGCAGACCAGACCCACATTCCTGATGTGATTCCCACCAGGAGAGACATAAAGATCCGCAGCATCTCCGCCGCCATGTACGAATCCCGCGCTGACTGACGAAAGTCAGTCCAATTGGAAATTTCATAGAAGTAGCACGCAATGACGCAAGTGGCCGGCACCGTGTAGAGCACAGAAAACACGCCAATTTTCACCATCAGCCGCTCCAGCTTGTCCGTCTTCGTCCCGTCCTTTTGCAAATTGGAGCGGATCTTAAACAGCGCCACCAACCCGGCGGCGATGAACAGCGTCCCGATCACTAGGTACGTGAAAAGTGGCGCCACCACGAATCCGGTGAGCGCATCCAGGTTCTGGTTGCCCACGTAGCACATGCCGGCGAGGTCGTCGGCGTCCACCAGCCGCATAATGAGGATTACAATGGTCTTGATGGCGGGAATAGCCCAAGCCGCGATGTGGAAGTACGAGCTGTGCATTTCGATGGCCTCGTGACCCCACTTCAGCCCAGCCGCCAGGAACCAAGTGAGCGTCAGGATCACCCACCAGATTGAGCTGGCCATGCCGAAGAAATACGTGAGGAGGAATACGATGGCGCATCCCGTGTTCTTCAGCCCCTCTTGCACCAGCACGGGCACGGCCGCCTCTTCCAGGTCGCAGGAGATGCGCTCGCGTCCGACGGTCAGCCGTACGATGAAGGCCACGCTGTAAATGTTGCAGCACATGCTGAGGAAAATAATGGGCCGCTCCGGGTAGGAGAACCGCGAGGAGTCGACCAAGAACGTCAGCACGGTGAACGTAGTGGAGATGAAGCAGAGGACCGCCCACACCGCCATCCACACATCCGTGAAGACTTTGGCCTGCCGCCGGTACAATCCCGCGTCGTATCCGCACTGCAGCGAGCAGCTTCCGCTGCGCTTCACCCAGGCGTACTGCTCAACGCCGGCTCCCAGCGTCAGACACTCCTCCTCCTGCGGCGGCACGGGCCGGACGGCGTGGAACAGCGGGTCTTCGTCTCCCGGACCCTCCATGCACATGTGGTTCTGATCGTTCGTAGGCGGGAAAAGGCTGCAGTTCAGGAGCTCCGGCCACACAAAGCCAAACTCCTGCAGGACTGGAAGACACTTCCTCTTTACGGACAAGCACATGCTGCCGCAGGGGCCGATCGGGATGGGAACCTTCTCAGTGCACATGGGAACGTAGACGGAGCACAAGAAGAACTGAAAGAAAGCGAAGCCGGGGAGAGAATTAGATGTTTGCAAACATAAACATATTTTTCATGGGAAATCAGGAAGCAGTTTTGCACATTTTTAGAGAAACTGTCTATGATGTAGGTATTTCTGGCGGAAAGCGTGTTACAGTTTTCCCTGGTGTGTGCATGAGTTGGGAACATACACTGCGGTCACATACACTTCAAGAAATCAGCAGTTGTGTACTAAAAAAACATGTTTTTGCATCAATATGGCAGTTTTTATCTCCAAGGACAGGAGTGCTCTCGCTTTAAGATGTTTGTGATGACCGGATAGCATCTAAAGCAGCTTTAATCACGAGATTCTCCAGCAAAAACACGGGAATCCGAGTGGGAGGTTTTCTCTCTGCGCTGAATCAATAAAACAACAACTGCCTCTGTCTTCAACGCTCACACACAAACACACACTTATGAGGACA